>NT_177836.1:152444-189449 GCF_000188095.3 Bombus impatiens | reverse complement strand
TCCACAAGCACTTAGTTGCCAACGCAATATTAACCGTTTGAGTCGCAAGCAGCTCTACCGTGCTGTTTGGATTTTGTGCTGAAAAGTCCCAGTACATTTCAATGCTACGAACGACTGACGATATTTTGTATTTCATTGTTATCTTCTCAATAATTTTGATCGAAGAAAATTTGACATATTTACAAATTAACAGTACGCATATACAGGGTGGTTGTTAACTGGTGGTACAAGCGGAAAGGGAGTGATTCTACGCGAAAAAAGAAGTCGAAAATGTAGAATAAAAATTTTTCGTTTGAGGCTTTGTTTTCGAGAAAATCGACTTTGAATTTTCGCTCGGTACGCGTGCACTTTATCACGTCTCGTTATAATGGATCTCACTGTAGATCGTTGTCTCGATGAAAAAATTAAAAAAAAAAAATTTTTATTCTATATTTTCGACTTCTTTTTCCGCGTAGAATCACCCCCTTTTCGCTTGTACCACCAGTTGCCAACCACCCTGTATATTTAAGTGATACATAAATAGTACATTGTGATACTAATGTTTTGCCGTTCACAAATTTTTTATTCTTCTTTTTAAGTTATATGATATTTATACCCAACATTATGCTATTACACCAAAAGCTGTGAGACAAAAAAAACTTTTGAAGCAGTATTATTTTAAGTGTAATTGTCTACCATGTCAAGAGGATTGGCCACTATACTATAATCTAAAATCTTTCAGAGTAAGTTATTAGTTAATTAGGAATATTTTAAAGTATTACTTTGTACTATTATTTACCTCCGCGATTTATTATTTCATAGAATTTAGTTAAGAAGGAGGAAGATAAGAACAGGATTAGACATGTGTTAAGAAAATTTAATAGATATGTCGATATTGCAACAGAAGGAAATATATCGGATAAACATATTGTTGATGATTTGTTAAAAATGATTGAAGTACTATATGAATTGGTGCCAATGCCAAGTACAGAAATGAATGATGTAGTAGAAACTTTGAAGCGTGTCTATGATTTAAATGGAAATCGGTTTGAAATCCCTGAACTGTAAGTAAAGTCTTATATGATAAAATTTATACAAAACAAAATTTTAATATGTTTTGTATAAAAATAATGTGTAAAATAATGTGTAAAAATGTGTATGAAAAATAAATGTGTGTTTTAAACTATTTGTCTCTTCTTTACATCGAATATTTCTATACATGTTTTAATATTTAATAATATTTATTTATAATAATATATATTTATATTATATATTTGTATATATTAAAAATATATGTGCTATGAATACGACGTCAATGTGTATTTGATGTCAATAACATTTTATATATTGACATATAAAATATGTATTATATTATTTTTATTAAGTACAAATTGACAGAGATCGAGAAAATACAATACCTGTAAAACCATACAAATGTTATAATGTTCAATTGCCGATAAGGTTGGATAGTAACTAAAATAATGATTAAAGTATGTTCATTGGAACCGAACAATTATATAGATACTGCAGTGATGTTCTTACTGAGCTTCAAAGGGTACAGTTTATAGCATATATTTGAGGTAGTGAAGAAGGTAAGAGGTGCATAAAAAATTGGTATAAATTATGAACTTTCAAAATACTGAATGTCAATTCCTCAAAATGTATCCTATGTATTAGGATCTATCTTGCTAGCAACCAGCTGAATATTGGTAATAAAATTGTTAACCCTATTGAGTGGTATATACTATTTGTACCACTGCAAGTGGTACAAACTGTTTGGGAATAATTATTGAAGTAAGTAATTCTCCATTCAACAGCAGGATGTACAGGACTATGTTTTTCTAAATACATCATTAATGTATTTGATGTAGTGACACCTACAAAAGAAAGTGCATTGTTACATTGCTTATTAAACAGCCTGTTAAACGATAAGTAACTCATTTAAAAAATTATATTTAACAAAACTTATATAAATGTACCAAGAGATGTGGTTTTGAGATCCTTTAGCATAGAATATCCATCACCACCACTTTGCAAGAAGTCAGTCAGAAGTACATTATAAGTTCGATTTTTTTCAAGTTTGTTATATGTTGGAACATTGCAGGATGCACACAATACTTCTACTGAAATTACTCTTGAATTTTTTGGTTGAGTTAAATCATAGACCACCTGTAGTCATTTAAATAAAGTAATATGATTAATTACTGTTTAACAATATTGAATTATTGGTTTGTAGTAATAGCTAGAATGCTATGTATATATAATCACATACTTGAAGTCCTGAAACTTGCAAAAATGCTCCAAAGAGATTAGCAGTATTATCCTTGTCTAGATTGTAAACGCTCCATTCTAATACAGACAATAACAATTCTCCAGTCATTGAAGCTTTTAGGATAGTGTTATGAAAGGGTAGCACGTTAAGAACATCACCCATGGTGACTTTATCTTCATTGCCTCTTGTGATAGAACTTCTGATACTGCCACTATTATGAATAGCTATTGCAGCATCCGTCCAACTGGATTGGTCTGCATATTCACCAACATTGTAATCAATCATGCTATCTGTGATTAAATTGCCCAGGTTACACTCTCTTAGTCTACAAACTTTACTATCTCCTTCGAGGAGGACTTGTGTCTTTCCGAGTATTCTTAAGCTAATATTATCGATAGCATCTCTCATCTGTTCTAACTCATTTAAAATATCTTTCGCCTATTACGAAACAAAATAAACAATTATATAATTAGTATAATTTCTAGTTTGATGTTACTGGTTCTATTTAATTGACAAGTGCACATTGTTAAATGTATTTTATAACATGACTTTTCAATAATAACAAGCAATAATTATTATTAATCTGTGGATTTGTAAGATCTATAAGGAGATTCTACTCTTTTAATCATATTCTCAAGAATATGAATTTGCATAAAAATCCATAGTCTAATCATTATTATAAAAGTACATTTTGAAAGTCATGATATGTTAATAGGAGCATAGAAATCCTTCAAATGAAGTCAGGAACAAGGAAAGTAAATGTTTTGGGAGAGACAGAGAATATAAATCATCTCCTCTGGTTACATATTCCTAGTACATACTTCCTATAGCCTGGTTAAGGAAAAATAAAATTTCTGAGGTCGAAAACTGGGAGTAATAGAGATGATTAAAATCAAATCGGTATTCGAAATGAACCAATTACTTGATTTCTAAGTATAATTTCTACACTTTTAGAATCACATTGTAGAGATGATACATCTATTTAATATTCAAATATAACTTAAAAAATAATCTTTTATTTTAATAATTGCTAACAAAAAATTGTTCTACAATATCTCTCAAAGAAGTTATAGCATATGGCAACAATAATAGTAGGGTTAACAAAATTTTATAAAAAACTATTGCATTCTATATATGATGCAATGGAATTTAGAACAGTTTAGCGATGAACTTTTCTTGTCTATAATATTCTGTTATGGACAGGGCTAATATATTAGGAGCATATCTAAATCGAATTGGTAACTTCTATTTTCTATCTTTCTCATATAATAGTGCGAATCTTGTCTGTGACATCACACTAGAAATTTAACGACTTCCTCGAGTATTCTATGTTCCTGTTAACATTTCTCGATTTTCGGACTAAGTTCAAACACTCAATAGATGGCAATAGATGGGATCTCTAATTCTTTCTTGTACAGTTTATCGGGACGTGTGTATAAAGGTACTGCTGCATTAAGGAGCTATAGATCTATTTTTCAATAACTTGAGAAAACTAATAAGAATCAATTCAATGTCAATCAAAATCAAATTACTTTTTGAAATATCAACTAATTAGTTAACCATCGGTTAAATTGATAATAATAAACTTTTGTTTTTTTGAATATGAAATCTGCCTTCTTCTTCCAATAAATATAATTAAAATATTAGAGCTGCCTTTTTATTGTTATAAACCTTATATGCCTATGTTATATGCCATGTATATATATTTGCATCGATAATGTTGTCAATTTCATTACAAGATAAGACTTTGATATCAAATAATGTAGATGACAATTATTTCTGTTATATATATATACAAATTTAACGCTCACCTGTTCAATACTGCTATCTACAAGAATAGGATTGCCATTAATATCAGTCACTTCTCCCTTATCATCGAAGGTCACCGTAAGATTGCCAAGATACTTAGTATAAGCGTAAGCTTGAACCACATAAACCTTTCGTCCACTTTTCTGTATTACTTCTGTTGGATATAAACCTTCTGGTACCTCCAAATCCGGTTGTATGCCATTATAAAGGAAAGTATTCGTGTGTCCACCGATCACTATATCGATATCTTCCACTTCTCGACCAATCTTTTTGTCCATCTCAAATCCAGAATGTCCCACAGCGATCAATATGTTCACACCCTGGCTTTTTAATTGTTTTGCTTCTCTACGAATGCTCTCCACTTCGTCTAAGAAAATCACGTTTTCCGTTCTGGCAATTATCTTGGTATCTGGTGTTAGATAACCGATTACGCCGATTTTTACTCCATTTACGGTTAGAATTGTACTGTTTTTTAACTTTGTGGCTGCCAAATCTGGTTGTTTGCTTAAGTCCAGGTTGGAAGTGACTATGGGGAACGAGGCGTTCTGGATGAAAGGTATTAAACCTTCCACGCTTTCGTCGAACTCGTGGTTTCCTAAACTCTGTAATTTTATGACAGAAAAAAATACAGAACGATAAAAGATCGACGGCATGGATGGATAGTACGGAAGTATTTTTACACGAGATACTCTACCGTGACATTTGGTGCTAGGAGATTCAAGAATTTGGCTACAATTTCCCACTTGTACACGCTGAACCACATAGATCCTTGATAAGTATCGCCAGCGTTGAGGAAGAGACATGGGACCGACGAGTTTCTGGCTTGTCGAACCAGAGTAGCTATTCTCGCGAATCCACCATAGCATTTCTTCTCCTCTGCTTCTTTCTTCGAGCAAACGCTTGATAATCTTGATGTTTGCTCGAATCTGTGAACATTAATCGGGCAATTTTTTTAGGCTAATTGACAAATTAACAGGTTAATTGTTTGAGTTAAAAGGATGTATCTGAATCAAGCTGATAGTCTAATTTGTCTTGTAATTGGCTAGATTCAGTTATGAATAATTTATAAGTAATCTGCGTTTGAAAACAGGCTACTCGACTCGTTATTAGTGGTGTGATAAACAGTGGAATATAATACCAAGTATACGAAAACACATTACTTTCTAGATATTGAGTATCATCGAAATTAGAAAATCATTGCGAAAACAAACTGATTTTCTTTCGTGTGGCCTTCATACGTGAAGGTATTTCGCTGGATAATTAACGTGAAAACTAACGTTTAAATCGCACGTGGAGTATTAGTTATCGTTACGTTGTTCGTAATTAGCGTCGATGCGTTGCGATCGCGTAGTGCCGATATTTTGACTATTTGAATATTTAGCCGAAATAACTTGCGATGGAGCGTATTGAAAAACTTACTAAACGTAATAAATAGCGACAATCCGCGAGAAACAAACTGACTGTTAGACTGGGGATATTTACGCAAATGCGCATCTTATTCGTATTTCCACGTCTGGAAATTTTTAGAAGATGGACGAACATAATATGGGATGATCGAAGTGAAACAATGGAGAAATACGGCGATAAGAATGCTAGTCGATGTCTGTGCATCTTGAAAACTTTTCGCAACATCTATTTCTTTATCTTATTTCTTTTAATTGCGAAAACTACAGAGTCTCCGCTGTTCGAATCAATATAAAAGTCGACTAATCGCGATAAAATCAATCTCTTATCTTATTCCTTTTTTTTTATAGAACGATTTTTACAAAGATAAATCTGATAACAGGGAAACGTTGTGGCGAAAGCGAATAATTTCCGACGATTGTTACTATTAGACAATTCACGACTGTAGATGTTTCTTATCTTTACTCGTTCATTTTTTTTTTTTTTAAATAACGAAAATAAAGAAAGAGGGAAAAGTAAGAAATTGTGATAAAAATGAATAATCAGGCTAACTATTAATTTGAACAAATTCAGAATATACGTACGCATTTCTTTTTCTATATTTCTTCCTCCTGTAAAGATACGAAACGTATCCTTTTATGATATCCATATATTCTTTAGAAAATCAAAGATATCTTTCCTCTTGAATTCTCCTTTTGTAAAAAGTAAAAAATAAAAAAAAAAAAAATAAAAAGGAAAGAGAAGCGGAAGAAGGATATAAAAACCAGTTACCTCGAATGCATATCATTGGTGTGAACGATTCGAAGGGTGAGTCCCTCAGATTCTTGGGGTTCCGTAGGCATAGGGTTGCCGAGGACTTCACTGGAGAACGCCAGAACGGTCGTAATCATGATCCAAGCGACGAGCATTTTGTCACACGGCTGTTCACGCTTCGGCTGCATTCTCGTCCAATTTCACACTGTTCCGTTAACCGGTTGTTTTAAATGTAATAAGGCAAGCGACTTGGGTATCGTGGTGGCTATCAGCCAGAAAGAATGGAGAGGAAGGGGACAAATTGGTTCACCAATTGCGACCTTGTCCGATTCGTAGTTTCATCGCTGACTAATATTCCTTTCTTTTCTATTATCTGTCCCGTTTTTCTCCTTCGTTTTAACGATCAGCCGTTTCGTTTTAAGACAATCCATTCATTTTCTGGATCATTAGGTTTCTCGTTTTCGAGGAAGTCGCCAGGATCCTTTGTCTGGATTTTCTATTAAACGAAGAAAAGAAAAAGATGCATCGTGACTATCCGCTATCGTCTAGCTCGTTAATTTTTATTGTAAACGAGATTTTGTCGTTAAATTACTTCTCGTTGAATACCGCGCAGAATACTCACGTAACGAGAAACAATCTCCACTATCTTAACGATCTTACATTTCCTGAGGACTGTTATAAATCATCCATCATGTGTTCCTCGGAAATATTATTTTGCGTACTTATAGTTTTATCATAAACGCAAAAAATCTTAGAGCCTAATCGTTGATAGTGGAGACACAATTTTTAGGATGGTTTTGTAACGAGGACATAGCGTACGTATTATAATTTGCAACCAGTTTTATCGAAGACAGATTCATGTATGGTTTAGCGAATTAATTAATATTAGTTTTTAATTAATAATAACGAATAATTAATAACTCGTCGAACTATATCGCGTGTTTTATCGAGCGTGAAAGTGTTAATGATGAATCAGCTGGATCGAGGGTACTTGGGAGGAAAGTCGCGAAAAGAAGGTAAAGGACTTAAAAAAGTAGTTTACCGAGATGAACGATGAGGCAATAATTGCATACTGTCATCCACGATACGGGTGAATATAATTTCCTTGCACAACATTCCTTGCACAACGATAAATGGCTTAAATATCCTTTCGATAATCAATTACGTGTATTCCGGTTATCCGTGTGAATGCTTTACTATCGAATTCTGTTATTTGTCTTCTGACTGAATTGTTTTCAACCGATGCATATTTTTCTACCTTAGAAAAAGCGTGGCATTTTCGTTAAATTCTTGCATATTCGAAGATCTTCGAGTTCGAGAGAAATACGAAAGAACCGTTTCGATAATCGTACGATAATGATTTCTTAAAACATTGACAATTTCTTTTTCTCACCGAGGCGAAAGCGAGATCGAGAGAAAAAAATTCGAAGATCGCAGAAGAGCTAATTTGCCTACTTTTAATTTTGCGATACAGAATTTAGACGAAGCTCGATAGAAATTTTCTAGCCGTCTGTGCTGCAAGTTGTGCCGCTGACAAAGCAGGTATTGATTGCATTATCGGATCCAGAAATTGTTTAACGATACCTGACATTTTTTGAGGTACCTCGTCGGCATGTATTTATTATTTATACTTCTATTTCACGCATGCCGAGATTTTTTGTCGCGAGTAAGCAAAAATTCCACTCACACGCATTATGCGTAATATACACCACCGCTCAAAAGTATTCGGGTATTGGTATATTTCTGACATGATGCATTTTGATTACAGAATTACGGGCAAATCAATCTGCAATGATTTTATCCTCTACAATTATCGCGGCTACGTGTAATAATATTAGGCCATCCTATAAGTAACGTCGGTTTTTGATTAATAACTTACAGCGAAAAGAATTAAAACCTATTGACGTTTATTTCTAATCGTCAATTTCAATCATCGGTTTCTATGATCTTTCCCTATTTTTCCCTATTTTTCTCTCGAAGTTTTGAGTCAAACATTCAACGCTGATTCTATTTGCCTACTACCATTGAATTTTTTACTGAACGATTTTCTTCTAAAAATGAGTCTTCGATATTTTGTCACGCTTAGAACACGTCCTGTATTTCACGAATGTTTTTAAAAATATCCTTAGTTGTGCTGGCTTTTTAAAATTCTCATAGTATGCAATTTTCTAACCGAGACACATTTTATAAATTCTATTAATATGAAAATATTTGATTGCTGCTTTCTAAGAAACAAAGGGAGAAGACTGTATAAAATAGCATTAGCATTATCTAAGGTAAAATAAGAAACGATATTACTTATGACGGATTAAACTGATTTCTGAAAGCCAATATGTAATGCTACTATTGATGTTTGTTATTGTAAAACCTTGTAGAATTCCGCCAACAAGTTGTTTATCTTCAAATTCTTCAATTTCTGAATTGTACATCAGATTTAAGAAGGTCTAAGACTAAAATGACTTTCAGAGATATGGTGTGGAGTGCTGATAAGGAATATTGTATGAGGCTGGAATTACAATAAATTATCTCCCTCTCTTTCTAAAACGATTATTGAGTATTTATGTTATATAATTATTATACAATTAATATATTATATCATTTTTATATACATTACGCCATATAACTACACATATATAATTATATAATTATAAATACATATATAATTAAACACTAAATAAGTTTCTTAATTTTTTACTAAATATAATACAACCGGTGATACTGAAACAACAAATTTGACAATTTCAAAAGTAAAGTAAAAGGTAAGAGGAAAACGCAATTTAGCACTGTAGCCTGTAGGTAGCGACTGTTGCTTCTAATTATTAATTCATCGTTAATTTGCACGCTTTGGTACGACTGCTATTACTAGATTGTTAGATTTTTATGCAAATTCATACGTTTGAAAATACTTATAGGTAAAAAAGTACAGACTGTGTAGAAAATTGCTCTATCTACCAAGCACTGTACAAAGTACCACATGTTGAATATTTTACATACATTCTGCGCATTTATCATCTGCATTTTATGCAATTCCGCATTTTCAAATTCCCTCTAAACGCACATGTAAAATGTATTTCCTACAAATGTATACGAGGAAACGATTGGCCTCAATTAGCTATGAGCGTTTAACATTTAGGACTTAGAAAGGTGGCACTTGCGATAAATACGGTTACATAACGAGTTATTTGGCGTTGCATTAGAAAAATGACAATGACAAATCAATTACGCGGCTTCGTTTTGTTTCACGTCTAATTGATACGCTGTACTTCCTCATATTGAAAAAAATGGATCAACTATACCCGGTTTGTATTAATTTAACGAACGTAACTTCTGAATGAAATGGCCTTCGTATCACTCGATACGATTTAAATACGGCAGATGTCTATCTACTTCGCGTTTTCTATTTCCTCATCGAGTTCCGTTCAATGAGAACTGATTTCCATTCGAACAAACGAAGGTTCTGTTATTTCATTTAATTGCTACAGATTAAAAAACTGGATAGCATAGCTACATGTGACTATGTTTATCTTCTCGTCGAATCATCGAATAGAATCTATCATTAAATTTTCAAATATAGAAGTTTCGCGAATCTAAAATATAAAGCGTTATACTTTGCCGAATCGCGAGACAACTTAAACTAACAACGAGCCATTAAAACCACGGTTGATAAGAACTTCGACAAGCGTCTACGACAACAAGCATACTATTGGATTAAAGATCTTAAAATATTCAAGCGTAATAAAGACGTGTGTGATGCCTCATGACAAGTGATAAAGGGTGTTCTTTATCATTGTTAGATGTGTTCGGGATTTGAAGTCGCGGTCAGTTTATGACTCGGACAACACATCTGCCTTTTTCGAGAAAATTCGAATTGCCTACCTCCCCAAGCTGTAAACTTCACGATGCGCACCTCATTAACACGTTGACTGCCACGACACCCGTATTCGGTTGTCAGCAAAGTTTCTGGTGGGACTGCGTAACCCATATTCGGGTATCGCTTATTTGACTACTTGCGAAGGATCGTCGTAGGTATTTGAAAAGATATTCCATAATAATAAAACTGTTGAATTGTTATAAAAGTAATATGAAAATGGTTTATTAAAAAAATTATTTAGAATGTAAAACTAAGAAAGAAGTTTTCAATTTTTCTTCTCGACATTGTAACGAATTAGGACAGAGATTTTAAGTTATACCGTTCGTTGCTCGGCCAAGATTCAAACTGATTTTGTAGAAAGTGGTGAGGAATGGAGACAAAAGAAACGAGAAATCATTCTTGAGACCACCACTTGAGCGACTCGCATTACTAAAATATCGATGGGAGCACCCAGCAGAGAACGCTTGGTACTGCTGATGAAGATTTCTTTGAAAACGTGTTAAGGGGCTAAAAGACGAGGGTACAATTAATCTATGGAAAACCCGGGGACGGAAAGTCAGGATATAAGGACGAAACGGAGCTTTTGTTGGGAGGAGTAACGACATCCTACGATAATCTTCATCAGAGCGTCGTATTGTTCCTATATACTAAAAGTGCAAATAAATTGCCAAACCATACTAATACTCGATATATTTAATTTACCTTCACCTCGAGCGTTAATCTCATTCAAGGTTCGCGATATCAATCGATCGGTTGAACCTGACCGATCGCTATTTAGTTGAGAATTCGCAACAAAGTGAATGTGGCGATCAAAGGGGCTCGTTTCTAACTATACATACAAAGATTACGCAAACAAGAAATAAGCAATTTTTTAATTTAAAAATCAATTCTATGTTCCCAAAACTGTCATCTCAATTGATTGTAGAATTTAATGTGTATTTTTACGTCCTATCAATACACGATACAGGAACATTTAAAAAATGATTCTTCACCCGATTGTTTATAAAATTTCATAGATTTATTAGTTATTTTCAGGAAACTTATATTTCTGAATTATAAAAAAAATATATTGTTCGAAATTAAGAAATTAATAAAAATGTACTTGTAATGTTCCTTCTGTGTGCTGTTCATATAATACTAGATCTATCTAAATGTATTATATATACAAGATTATAAAAATAAATATGTGTACGTAAACTCTGCCTAGATACAATTCCACGTTAATTCTGTTAGAAAACATTGAATGTTTTCAGTAATCACGAAAGATAAAAATCTGAAGCCCATCATATCGATTGGGACAAAGATCTAATTGATAATCTAATCCTGACAAATGCTAATCTGTTTATTAAAGATTCCTACGGTAAGTACACAAAGATTTTATTAAGCCGCTTTTTGTACCTTGAAAAGTAAAAAAAACATGCTAGTTAGATATTTTAACTAAAGATAATAAAAATACCGCACCAATCGTATCGCGTCGAGCCACATGATCGATTGGCATTAATCACGAGTCACTTGAACGAAATTTTCAAAGGATCCGAAGACGTACTACGTCTTACGACGTGGCTGTGACAATAATAAATTTTCACAAATCACTCGATGTCCATGTACCACCTGTCACCTGCGCCATTGTTCAACAAATTTCCAAATTTTCACCCCTTTCGAACACGTAATACGATTTTGTCGTATATTGTACTCGATAGAAGGGATTTAAAGAAGAATGATCTATCGAGGAACGATCAGGCATCCGGAGCGCGCTTATTCGAATGTATTTGACTGTCGAACTAAAAATATCTCACTCCTCATAACGAGGAGAGATCCTGATGCCAATCACTCACCGATGGATCTCCTCTGTGCGATGAAAGTTGGCAGCTGGTTACACAACGATCACACGGCTGACTCGAGCACGACGTCGAGTGCACGACGGCGATGAAGTTGCGTTTCCGCCAACGAACCGATTTTGCCGAGCGACCGACGTCGACTGAACACGATCGCCGACCGAAAACCTCGAGCCGCCTCCGTTTGTCCCCCGATCCATCCACGAATTACTCCTCCGGCTCGTGGATTTCAGAGCAAACCGGTTGAGACGGTGGTAAATTCTGCCGAGTACACGTGGTTCATCCTCGACGCGGAGAAGACGGGAAGGCAGCTTTTGGAAAAATCTGTTTGACGTGCGGCGAACGGTGAACGATAAACGACGAATGTGCGTGAAATTTGGATTTTTCTTGTATCTTGGCAGTTTTTAATTTTCACCTGTAAATTGCGCGCGGTTGTCTTTCGGCGAGAGATTCTTAGAATCACGGAATTCAAATTTGATAGGGAGAAATTAATTTCGGTTGGATCGATCCTGACTCTTAAAAATGTGAAATTAGATAAGGGGATTATTATGGCCAAGAGAGTGGCGATCTAATTAGCTTGATCTTCTTGATTAACAGGCTAACTTTCCAATTCTCGTAGGCAGCTAGAAGTTAGAAGTTAGAGCAGTTAGAAGTTTAGAGACTGAGAATCGTAATGATGGTTGTTATTCTACGAAGAGAATTCACAAATTGCCGATACATTATTTATCGATAGATACCATAAAGCTTTAACGTTTTGAATACTGAATACGAATATTGCGTATGACATTATTTAATTTAAAAACAATCTGTTAAAATTTGTTTGCTAGAGCTGGAAAATATAAAAATCGTTAGCATAATAGTTTAGCGTGCTGTTTTTGTGAAACTTTGAAAATTGTCCAAATATATATGTCGGGTTATCGTTAGGTTTAGGGGCGCGTAACGAATTAGCCATCGTTGTTGTACGATAGAGATTATATTTACTGGTATAAATATGATTTTTACACGGTTTGACAAATAACCGTGATGATTAGACACTCGAGATGTTAATGACAATGTTCTTAGGTTCAATAACGAATCCACGGTCAACGGGGTAACTCTTTGTTAAACGTAGAATATATTTTGGAACACAAAGTAACATTTGCTGTGACGACAAGGTGATCGCAAGAATAAAAGACTGATAAAAACTTTCCTCTCCTTACGATCGCGTTCGTTTTGTTATATATTGGCCGGGGATACCAACAAAATTCCAGCCGCCGTTGCTAGGCAGTTCCGTGTAGCGGCGACATTGTTCCTGCCCGGGGTTTGATTGTTAATACAACGAGTGTCCCATAATATTGGCACTTCTCTGTTAGGTAAAGACGTTCATCCCGTGACCGTGGCTACGTTCAGACCAGTTGTGTTACCTCGTGCCCAAGCCCACTGTCATAAATCTCGGGCAAACACAATCGGATTGAATCATAACAACTACTTCTAAGTTTCATTATTTAAGTACAGCTATAATAAATAGTCTAGACTAAAGTATTGGGGATTTTCCCAAAAATTCTAAAGGTAAGGCCCCGATGTCTTTTCATCTCCGATATATATATACTACATAATTTCTTAGTACCTTCCTTTCGAACGAACGATCGATTGTGTCAGTTCAGCGCTGTAGTTTTTGGCAAGCTGGTCGGTTGGTGCTTTTAAAGTTCAATGGCAGACTCGCAAACGAGTTTGTTTGATCGATTAGAGGTAGTCGAGATCGTCTTGATTTTATTCCTTTTCAGAGCTAAATATATACGTTCACATTTGACTTTACCTCGTGAACGCAACGTGATCATAAACTATGCACAATGCATAACGTATAAATGTAATGGAAATATATATGGAATAAAAATAGAAGATGAAATAAATTGACCAGCGTTCGAGCGTATCTATTCTGTTGGCACATGGCCTTTATAAAAATTGCTCCGATTATTCTCAACTTAATTGTCGTATGAATACGATCTTACCCATGATAAAGCGTCACGTCGTTCGATACGATAATATGAAATACGAAATACGATAATACGATAATACGATAATACGAAAATATTTCTGGCTGTAGAGTAAATCTGCGATAATATCACTAATTCGCGTATTTTTATGTCGAGTATTAAAAATTTTCCACTCTATTAAAGATATATCTCTCCCACTGTTCGTGTTATCGTCTCTATAGATATAGAATAATATCTCTGTTCTATACTATTTTTTCATTTCTTAATTTTGGAAGGAATAATAGCTTCTGACACCATCTTCTTTCATCGTACGGCTTAGATGAGAAATAACGGCCGTTTTATCTCATTATCTGATTATTCATCAAATTTAACAAATCTCGAGATAACGAAAATCCAAATGATTTGTCAATAGATTTCACACAGAGTCGTCACGCTTCGGATCATTTTCTGTCTTTCTTTCGTATTTCTTCACATTTCCTGTCACTTCGACAACGTTAAACAGGAACTTGAATAACTTGCATTCATCTGTTTCGAAATTTTACCATTTTAATAGAAATTCGAAATTATATCGAAGAGTCAAGGAGAACTTCTCTGTGTTTACGTAATGCCACTTTGTGATCAAACAAGCGCATCAATAGCACCTTATCGCGAATTACGGTACACGAGGATGACGATGCACTCATTTTCCGGTAGAAGATTCGCCTTGCGGATCGTTACTCGATCACAGACGCGGCTTTATTAAGCGACATGGTCAGAACTCGAATATAGAACGATTTTGTCATCGCGCCAGGATGCGCGGCATCGACTAGCGACGTTTCTTCTCTTTTGACTTCGTCTCTTCTCACTTTGTCTCTCAGAGGCGAACAGAGAATGGTTGAAGATCGCGACTGAATTCTCGTCTTTTGCAAAGAAGCAATTAAAAGATTCGTAAGAATAAGCGCATCTTTGCGCGTGCTGGTCTTCCCTCAGGAAAGCAATATTCCAGCATCTTTCACTTTTGTTCGATCCACTATAATTTTTCAAAACGAAATATTCATCGTACTAAATAATTTTTATCAGTATCTTGTAGTTGTATATGGCAGAAGAATTTTTTTTCTATAAATATTCCGATCTTTGTAAATGCTGCCCGTGTATGTTTGCATAATCTTTGTTCGATGTATTTCAATTTCTTTAAACGAAATATTCATCGTATCGTATTGCATATAACGTTATGAAAGTTATTTAAAGATTATAAATTATAAATTTTATCATGAAAGTTAATACGAGAATAAACTGATTGCTCAATTTGGTACGTTTGAATCTGTCAGATTATTTTTCAATTGTATGTCGCATTAAGATATTTTTTCTCGGTCGGTCAAATTGGTTAACCACGTAACATAATCATATAAAAGTGATAAACAAGTCACCAGGTATGGAGGCATCATGTTTTTCCTGTATGATTTGCATTTGCTAACTTCGATTAGGGTATATGCACATATTTCATCAATACGATTATCTCGAAAATGACAGTTGAGTATGATAGGAAAATCGATGAATTGGAAGTGTGACGTTCAAAGGAAATGACCTCGTCGGTTGCTTGGGCGTAACGAAGAAATAATAGAAAAAATAACAAGTAAATATATAATAGTAACGATAACGTTGACGATTGTGAAGCCTGCTGATAGCGTTCTTATCGATAGTAAAGCGGGACTGTAAAAAGCTTTGCGTTCTTGCATTGATATACATTATACGTACATATATATTTGCATGAGGAATACGCGAAAACACGGATTTTACATTACTTTTAATCGAATTTCTGTTGATTGAATTTGCCAGTGTACATTATCGTCCATAACACTATGCGAGTTTTACCTGAGAAATTAATCGTAAATTAATAATCGAACCAACGTTTATTACGTTTTTATGGAAATAGCAGAATATAAATCTGAATTGTTAACGTTTGATATTAAGCATACATTTATCGTTAAAATATCGATGCGCGCATTAAGGTAATTGTTAACACGAAAGAATTTTCTTGATTCGATTAAAAATTTATAAAATTACAAAATTTGAAATGACAGACGTTGTCAAGTTACCTAACATTTACACAAGGTTTTGCAATAATTACATCGGTTTCATTGCTGTATATTGTTCTTCAAGATTCAACTTAATTGCTATAATATCATATTTTATGTAGCTAAGGCGATTACGAAGAATAAGATCATCGCAAATTGATTTATTCGTGACTGTATGATCAACACATTCATCTTTATTAAAATACCACCTGTGTTTCTTTCTCATTGAAAGTGTCTTCGTTCTAAATAACGATGTTTGCTCTGGAACCGCCTTTGTTTTATGTGTTTAGTCATCTTATCGGAATATCTGAAATGCCAGTTGTATCAGCAGCATTACTTAAGCATGTTATTAAACGGACGTAATATATGCGTAGTAATGAATGTTAAACTAAGTACATCTATTTGCAAAACAAGCAAATGTTGCAGTACTTTTGAATTTGTGATATACATAGCGTTTCTCAAACGTACATATCGATCAAAAACTTCTTAAATAATTGAATTTCTTCTTCCTTAATATATTCTGTTTCAATATAATTTAATTTCTTTCTCAACATATTTATTAAAAATTGTTGGTTTGTTTAAGTCACTTGAGATATTACGTATACATATATTACTGAAGCAAGAAATCGATTGAAATCACGATAAGGGGAAACGCAATAGCGAGCGATTTTGCAAGGGTTTTAGCGAAATATTACAAAGTTCGGTAGTTGGTTAATTGGGCCGAGTTTTGAAATCTATTGTCTGATGTATCGGGAGATTTTCCATGGATATAAATTATCGAGGTCGTTTCGCCATCTATTTTATACACGGAGTTATCTTTTCTATCAAAGTCGCAAAAAAAATCGTACGAATAACTTAGCAACCAGTTTCTACATGAGTAAGGAAACACGCGATAAAGAGTACATTAGTAACCACGTAAAAACGCATTGACGTAATAGACTCAAGCTTATACTTCAAGAACACCGTAATTAAAACACGTTTACACGGTAATCGTTAATATAATGGCTAATTGACTGATCAAATAGTTTTTTATCTCTTACGAAGCGTACGTTTTCGACAAATATCTTGTCGATTAAACCTTATCAATTTCGATGATGGCCACATTATATCATGCCGTATTTTCCTCTCTCAAATCTATCAGATGACACATATAACTCGTAGGAAGTTGGCTACTAGTGTCCGAATACTTTGACGATACGTGTAACTGCGAGGACGAGAAAGGCTGACATTTCTTATTTCGATTTTTTCTATTAATTAACTTATTATTAATTAACTTTGCATCGTTTAACGATTGAAAGAGGCATCATTCGCCTCCGAAGAATCGGGTTGTTAGACAGTTCGCTTTCTGTCACGAGTGATTTCAATTCCTGGGATACTGCTCGTACGAAGAGCAAGAGCAAACCGAGCCAGATAAAAAGGATTCCTAAGGTAAGAGAGCCTGCCAATTGTTCGAGGGTCCCTTAGTTTGAAATTCTTTTACCTGCAGCCCTTCTCCTTTTATCCGCATTTATCCATATAAGTCAGCCTCTTTTTGCCCTAAACTAGTTAATCTACCTTGGACGAAGCCTTCGTGGAATCGTTGGTCAGACTTCAATCGAGGCAAGAACGTAATCGTGTAACCTTGATCTTCGCGTGCAACAGCCGCTTCAAAATTTATATTCTTAATTCTTCTTTGATATACTTCGTTGTTAATTGTAGGATAAAGTTTCAGCATGTTTTGTGTTTCTTAGTTTTAGGATGATGTTAATCTCGGAACGCTACAGTAGGTACACTGTATCACTTACTGGCTTTTGTTTTACCCATTTTCTAGAGAAGCTCCTTGTTACTTATACTTCCTGCATCCTTTTTGCAAGTATATGATATTATTACAAGTTGTTTTACAGGTTAAAAATTATCAGTGTTGATATATCATTTTGCAGTAATATTCTATCATCAGTAACAGTTCTGACAATAGAGTTTCAGAATAAGTATGTTTGACGCGCGATGAAAGATGTTTATGGGATACATTCTATTACACATATTTCATTCATTTTATTATACAATTTGTTATTAGTTGGCTGTAAGTTAATCATCTTACTATGAACTGTCGTGAAACGTGTTAATGATATCGGAGATTAATTTGTAACATATAAAATGGTAAAAATTGTTTATATAATAGAATTTTACAAGCCATAACTTGTAATTTGTAAATTTACCAATGTTATTAAGTAATTGCTTACCACGCAAGAGGATTCTGAGAAATCAGAGTATTTCAAGATTAATACACAGTGGATACAAAAAGAATCTGCATGTCGCTGTACATATTACGAAATTTACATAATTAATTAGCTTATACCAAGTATAATCAAATTTTGTGTCAACTAGTGGTACTTTCATGTATATTATAAAAATTTGATACTACGAAAATGAAACGTAGAATTTGATAAAGGAACGTTTTACTGGACGATAATGATACGCGCAAATCCTCTTTATAGCCACTCTAATTAAAAAATATTATTCGAATCTTACTTATATATCCAACACACGTATTTTTGACGTTCTGATGATATTTAATCGACAGAGACGTTAACGATCGTCACTAAACAATGTCGCTAAGCGTATTTATCTCGACGAAACGATACGGCAATATGCTAAGCACCTACGAATAAGACTGTCATCCAGGATCCCGAGACAAATAATGTGTATCTCTCAACGCATTCCACGTGATTCGTTAAACAAGAAAATCCAATTGCAATTTAATTAACCTACCTCATACTGATTCTATTGATTGATAAGAAAAAAGAACCTTGAAATAAAGAGACACCCTAGTCTATATATACGTTGACGTATCACGCAAAGACCTCAACTTCAGAGTTTTAATCGCCAAGAACAATATTAGCGATCTTAAGTAAAAGTTTCCGAAAAATTTCCGTGTTTACACCGTTACGAACGTTCCGAGCAACAAAAGAGACAATCTGCCTTCTCCCGACGGAATTTTTTATCGTGTTTGTTGTATAACCAGCATTGCATTATCCTGATAGTGAATTTGTCTGGTCGTGGAAGGAATGCAAACGTGGTTCCTTCCGTCAGCTAGACAGTTGAGGACGAGCGTTCACGACCGACAGGTGTGTTGCGTGATTGTTAAATTTGCGATTAATCACCACGCGTTTTGCGGCTAATTATGGCCGCGTTTTGGCAAATCGACCGATTACGCGGCAAATTGCGACATTTCCGCCGAGAAATTAGATTCTCTACGATTCTCATCCGCGGGTTGTGACAATTATTTCGCGCTCCCTTTCGTAACTCTGTTCTCGCTGTTTTGTCATCTGGATTTTTTTTTCTATCGTTGCCCGCTGGTTCAGCCACAAATTACAACATTCGCGTACGATGAAATTCATATTCGTGCTTAATATTAGGTTGTCGCATACAGTTTGCCCGTCGTTTCGTTTGTGTACAGAGTGTGTCCTGGGTAGTTTTCGTAAAACGAAGCTATATAGCGTGTTCTACGAGTAAAACTAGGAAACGGATGTCGTATAAACACAAGTTCATGAGTACTTTATTAAAACTCCGAGAAAAAGTAAGAAACGAGTCTCTCGGAAGGCAAACTGATCAACTCCGCTTTTCGTAAGTTTCTCGATTTCATTACATGTTTGGACACGTGATTGATATTGGACTTGGCGAGGAAACGAGCTGTTTGCTTTCACGAGTTTATTTATTGCAAGAAGATATACATAAATTAGCGCGAATCCGCAGGTATTAAAAAATTGTAACTTTAAAAACAATTTCCTTCGCTTCGTAATTTATGGAGTTAATCAGTACGGCTTGTGAGCGGCTGAAATAACAATGGACTGATGCTTTATTCGATCGATGATATTTATGTTAATGATGTTTATGTCAATTTCGCTTCAAAGTAATTGAATAACAAGTTCAATTTGGGATACTTGGCATGAGCAAGTTATCAGTATTAAATATGGGATTGTTATCTAATTCTCTAGAGCTGACAGAAGATAACAGTGAAATATCTTACACTGTAGATGTTTATGCATTTATGGAAAATTTTCAAACATAAAAAACGCAGAATGCAGATAAGAAATTTCTATTTAGCCGTTGTTTGTTTGGTTACATTAGTTTTACTTTTGTTTAGTTCTACATTTGTTTAGATTCACGGTTTATCGATCGGATATTCAAAACACTGAATTTTACAATCATAAATCTGATAACCGACTTTAAGCTTTTTTTAAGCATTGCAAAACGGTATAAAAAAGTATGATAAAAATATATCTAAATGGGTGAACGTAAATTGAATTTGTAAAATATACTTCTGCAGCAACCTAATATTTAGTATCTTGTACAGATAGCGTAACAGTCTTTATAAGCTATCATTGCATCTCACAGATAAGTCATCAAGTCACGTTGCTGTTTAGTAATCTAAACGTTTCATGGCCAAGTAGTCTATATGTTTCAAGGTAGAAATTAATTGTTGAAATTCGTGGAATGTAGGAAAAGAAAGAAGAATAATACGCTGCCTACAAATATGCAGAGTGTCACGCACAATTGGGCCAAGCCACAGCGTTCAAACGATGAAAGATAGGAAAAAGCATTAGGAAAAGTTAAATGGTTCGAGTGAATGGCGCAATTGTTTCGTCCGAAAGTGGAGACGTTCTAAAAATTTCAAAGCCACCTCTACTTTTTTATATGGAACTACACATTTTTTTATACACTATTCGATGCATTTTTTAATTCTCTACAGAAAAGCATCGAGGTACATTCGAGTCGAAAAATTAGTTTAAAGGATATCTTAATCTTAACTCGTAAAACTTATCGTATAAAAGACAAGGAGAAACGATACAGTGCTTTTATGCTCATGTTTCCCTTGTCTTGCATCAATTGCTTGTCTTGCTCAATTTGATGAAATCAACATCGAAATATTTTTTAGACTATCATTTTAAATATAAATATTTTTTGAAATGGTTTTCATATAAATATCATTTAAAAAAAACGTAAGTGACCTTAAAATCTTCGACGAGCCTTCACTTTTGGAGAAGTTAACCGCACCACGTGATGTATCGTTCGAAGTTATTTAATTTTTCCTAATCAGGTCCGTTTCTATTTTCTGTCATTTTAACGCCACGGCTTGGCTCAGTTTTCTCAGACGCTTTACATACGATGTCACGATGAATTAGACCATTAATCATTCCGTCAATCGTCCCTCCCAGCGAATTAATTAATGCCAAATTAGTTCTGTCAGCGGCGAATGATAAATTCACTGTACTGTTACGAAACAACGCGATAATGATATCGCGATTGCTTTAACCTAATTACACATAAAGGACGGTTATTGTTTCCGAGGATCTGAAGGGATTGAAAGAATAGGCTGTTTGTCCACTTTATCGACGTTTAATTTTTTCAGAAGCCAAATTGATCGCCACCGCTTTTTCTACGTCCTTAGATTTCATGAAACAGATATCATTTTCAATTATTTTAACGGTTACCTTTGAAGGGTTATTAACGACACACAGCGATCTAATCGCTCGAGGTTTACAACGAAGCCAACATCGTTTTTCTCTAATCATTATTTTTCAATTTATCATTCGATTAACTTCCGAAAGACACGCGTGACCAATAATCAAGCCTGTAGCTTTTATTTATGTATTTCAAGAAATATTTGTTTTGACATTGTATGTATCTACAAACCTTTACTTTACACACTTTACACACAGATAGCCATCTAACAGAAGAATTAAATGAAATAGATATAGTAGACCGATAATCTCATTTAGTGTTCCTCTTTGCTGGTTTACTTAGGCTATCTACTTAGGCTATCCACATCAACGATACGTATTCATCCTCCTATTAGCTTTGACAATGCAATACACGCCAAGAAGAACCTGCAAACAGCTTGACATTTTGAGAACCGTATGCTCTGACAAGCACATAGTCCGAATTGTCGCGTATTTCTGCACAGTGACCGAAAAAATTCCAAAGATCGCTCGGAAAGTTCGTTGCGATTTACATTTCTATTCGATATACATTTATCGAATTATATAAATGCCATTTCGTTCCATAAGCTTTCTTCATCTTCCACGTAACTCCAATATTCCATCCTTCCAGAAGGTCTCAGGTTTTTCGGCGAAAACCTTTCCAATATGATTTTTTATATCGACTTTATAACGAACTTCTCGAACAGCATTTAACACGTGTAATATTTTATTAAAAATCAACGAACATATTTAGAGATGTTTCTAGTAATGTTTTTCAGTGTGATATGCTTGAAAACAATTTCCCCGACGGAGAGGTGCTAAGGAAAATTTATTATTTTATTAAATTCCTTAAAAATCCGAACGAACTTTCCGACCAAACAATATTATGATACATCTGATATATTGATAATGGTTTCGTATTATTCAAGCATGTAATGTAAAAAACACATTCATAACGCTTTGTTTATAGCGTCCATTGCTTCTTTTTATTGTCTTATTTAACAGTAGTTAACATTTTTATACGTAATACGTGAATTCGCGTCTCCAGTCCGCGAAGCGTTAAAAGAAACCTAAAGACAAGCTTAAGACAAGATATATAGAATTTCTATCGTAGAAAATCAATTCAAACACTATGCAACAACAACAACTATTCATATCGTTTAGAAAGATTGAATATGTATTCTTTGATCTTTGTTCGTAAGAAGATCGCGTAGATCGACGGTCCAGACTAATCTTGGTTAACGTTACGTTCGAACATATTCCTTTCAGATTCTCCTTTCTCTTAAAAGTCGTCGAATAAGACTCGACGAAGTTTCACGTTTCAATGTGCAAACTTGAAAGCTCGAGCAGTGATCGCGAGAGCCTTCGTCGTAGTGCCTAATATCGTCTAAACCGTGGTACGAACTAGTTTCCAACTATGAATGCAGGACACGTTATTTCGTTCTCGTAGAGAAACTCGAGGGAAGCGACTTGGATGCGGTGAAGAAGATTCCAGAGACGTAATTCCTGGAGGAGAGCCGCAACGTTCCCGATGCACGAATTCAATCCACGATGCTTCCGTTTTTGCTGTTACCGTTTCTGCTTCAGATATGTTACGGATTCACCGGAAGGGGACTGTATTATCCGGGACGATCGGATTTATTCGAGTTGTCGGTGATACACCTAAATGATTTCCACGCGAGGTAAGACGCATGCTTGTCTTTCATAACACGCGTTTTAATTGTAAAACGAATTAAACTTCGGTGATTTCATTTTCTGGCTATTTTATAAAATTCTTTCGAGAAGATTGAATACCGCAGGAGAGCTTGAAGGAACTTGAGTAAAAAAATAACGAAACGTTTTTCGTGAAACTATCTCTGGGATATCTGCCAGAAAGCCATCGAAAGAAATTAATAAAATGGCAAACTGTTTTTAAATTTGTTTGTTAAAATCGTCATATTTAAACAGCAAGTTTGTATAGTAGAATACGTAGTAAATGGTAAGATGCGTTGTTCCTATGTCTTTTAAGAAATAATTTCGATTTAATAATCTGACGATTCCGCAGGAAGGTAGTGCGCGTTTCTTCTAATTACTGATTCAACCTTGATTTCTGATTGTTTTACAAAATCCATATATATAGTTACTACAAAAAAGCCGAACGGCAGAATGTATATTATATATTCAGTGAATGGTAATTCAATGAGAACGCGAATGACGTTGCGAGAATCGAAAAAACTGGGTCAATGGAAACGTTTTATGTTAATGTTGCTGTTGTACACATACTAAGTTTATTATTCGCGATAATTGTTTGTACTGTTAGGATGCAGAGGAAATAGCGTATTAAGTATTGACAAGGAAGCCTAATCTTTCTCAGACCTGCTAGGATTAAGTTAGTACAAATTAACTAATTAATCAATTTACGAGTTACAACTTATACTTAAAGGTTACCCCATTGGGGATAGCCACCCACATGATAATTAAACAGTCAAGAAATTCTACCAAATGTCCAAATTGGACAAATTGTGAATGTGAAATATTAAATAAATAAAAAAAAACTTATACTTAAAGATATGTAATATATTACTGATATATCATTTATATAGTAATGGTAGTTGCAAAGTATGCTAATGATATTAGTGACTAGCCTTGAACAGAGAAATTAATATTACAACGAATATTATATTCCGTATATTTCACGTTCTATTTTTGTACACTGTATGCATTCTCTGCATTTTTAAATCAAAACATAGACATCCATATCTACAAACACGACATGAAATTTTATTACACTTCCACAAACAATGATTCACGATAATTCGCATCGAGTGATGTTTTCAATACAAAATGATTTGTTGAATTGATCATATTGATCGATCGTAAACACATCGATGGTTAATACACGATGCATAAATAACATCGATAACTGCCGTAATTAACAATTTTATGATCGAATGACGATTCGCATTAAAGGAGAGACACTACGTAGAAAAGGGGAATGAAAATTGGTTACATAATCGACTGGTCGTTCAACAATGGAGACGGAATTCTAAAAGCGTGAGCTGCTTGATTTCCGAGGTCTCAGCAAGTGAAATCTCAAGGTCAGGGACGCGATGATTCGGACTGATCACGACAACTCTTTTTTATCGCGTTCGTTCTTCTATTAACGAGCATCGTCTTGCTCAATATCCACCCTCGACGCGAGTTTCCATTCTGTTCGAGTAATATTTGTACTCGATTTGTACACTTGTACTGTATTTGTTTTTTCGGAATTCAATTATAGCATCATGAAAGTATCGCGAAAGTATCTGAACACTCACCATGGAGAACTGTTATCACCATATTGTACGCATTGTATGAAACATTACGAAATTTCATTGCCACTATAACGAGACGATATTGTCTACGTTCATAAAATTTGTATCAATTTGAAAACGTGTACAAAAGTAACAAGATAGTCGTTGCAAAAGTACATACGGTAAAAAATTAGTACACAGGCTGAATATTCATTTTAAGCGTATAACTAGTTTCAAGCATAGTCCTGAATATAGCGATTTATTAATACGATGAATGGTTGACTGTCAAAGATAATAAATAAATCATGACATGAAATATTTTGTAACTTTTACGTACATATTGTTCTGATATTTTATCGATATAACGATGACAATCGAGTCTCATTACAATGCTAATAAAATTTCAAAATGTTTTACGCAATATACGTGTTAAAGCTTCTTGTGGTAACTATTAGAATACTATTTCTATCTGTTGACATCATCTTTCGCGAACCACTGTATCGCTCAAACTTATTCACGAAGGAAAATATTTTCTAGATTCGAGCAAACAGGCCCTCGATCCGAAGCGTGTCACGAAGGCGAGGAGAAGGATTGCGTCGGTGGAATCTCAAGAGTCTCCACGGCAGTGAATCGTTTAATGAATGAAAGGCCGAATCCAATTTTCTTGAACGCTGGCGATCACTATCAAGGGACACTGTGGTACAACGTTCACCGTTGGAACGCGACTGCCACCTTCATGAACATGTTACCGCACGATGTTATGGTAAGACGACCTTATGAAATAATCACGCGAAAACAAGTATGTTGAGGCTGAACTATCGCCAATTATCAGCACGAGAGAAGAGATTTTAAATATGTGATAAGGAAAAAACATTTTTTTTTCTATTAATTCGAAACGAAACTTGAGGCGCATCGTGATAATTAAAGACAACCAAAGTAACAAAATGATAATCGTCCCAGGAAATAAATGACAGAGATGGAGTTAGAAACGATGGAGATAGAGTCTTTCGAAGAACGATGTAAAAGTGGAACTAAACTAGAGAGACGATAAACTGATAAAAAAGAATAGGAAAAGGGGTTTCTTTCCGCTGTTGATCGGTCGATTGGTTTAATTGGGTCAAAAAGTTAACAATCGATCATTCGAACGTGGCTCGTTCTCGTCGTTAAACGAAATTTAATGTTTGAAACCGATGGAGCTGAATTTATCGTGTCAAATTTGGTCGATGAAGCCACGGGAAAACATGGTTTCGCTCGTGATCGCGTAACAGTCTGTTAATTAAATTGATCCAGATATTGAGTGCGAGGATCTACGCGACCGAGTCAGTAAATTTCTGACGATCATAGAAGATTATAGTTTTGTTGTAAAAGAAGGTCGATTGATTGTAATAATTGCGGAATTGGCAAATGGTAACTTATAGATAATAATAAAATAGTGGTAATAACTACATAAATGTTGATAACTTATATCTCTTTATTTAATAATATAAAATCTGATATGTAAACATGACATTCTTAAATCGTACCGATAATAATCGATAATCAATGTTATCTCAGTTTATTTAGATTTCGTAGATAAAATCATTTAATAAAATAATAAAATAAATTGTAGATAGAGTTCGTACTTAGAATTATTAGAAGAAAAGATTATAAGACGATTAAATTTTCAGACAATAGGAAACCATGAATTTGACGATGATATAGAGGGAGTGGTTCCGTTTTTAAAAATGGTCAAGGCACCAGTAGTAGTCACCAATATCGATGCAAGTGAAGAGCCAACAATGCAGGTTAGTACATTATACTATAACTAAGGTTTCCATTGAAATTTCAAACCTGAAGCATGAATGTTGCTGCAATATTTTTAGGGGCTCTATAAGAACAGCACAATCATTGAAAGGAATGGCACGAAGATCGGAGTCATCGGCGTTATTATATCGACCACGGACGTTCGTATCGAATTTTAATTTCACGTTTGATTAATCCTTCGTCGACGTAATCGAGCGAATCATGAGTTTTTTTTAAAGGATAGAATGCACTTGCAACATTAAGGTCTCGTCATTTCCCAATATTGACTAATTAACTGAAGATATTTTGTTTAAGATCAATATAGAAAATAATAATTCCAAGTATTTTATCGTTTAACAATACTGAACTAATAATACTAAAATTTAATCGAAATTCCAAACAGAGGATAACGCTATGTATTTTAAGAAGGTATTTAAAAATTCAAGAATATCTAGATTTCGTTTTTGAAAATATTCCGGAAGGAGATTTAACAGAAACGAAAAAGAAAGATTGTTTTGGGTTAACTGGCAGATCATTTCGATTTTTATTTTATGCTAAATAGGATAAACAAAAGTTTGATAATTAAGTAACGAAATAACTGGAAGAAAAATTGTTTGCTTATTTAGATAAACTAATACAAACGACATCTTCAAAACGACATCTGATAAAATAATATGTTCGTTAAATGATTATTTTCTAAATATTTTATTCGATTAGTCTAACATAATCGAATATGATGTATTGTATTTGAATAGTTGAATAATTTAATAGCTGAAACTTATTTCACATTCAACAAACCATCAGTGTATTCTTAATTTATCTTGTTTCTCTTATGGCCTTATATATGAATGAGATAAAAATGGTCATAAAAGTCACTATTAAACTATATTTTAATCATCAATACGTTTAAACGGATTCCAAGAAGCACGGAGATAATTGCACGAGACAGAAAACGGGAGAAGATTACGTTGACGAAGGTTTAACCGGAAGAGTGATTCGACGTTACTCTGGTCCTTAATTGAAACTTACAAATTACCAGACAATTTCCATTACCGGGAAATTAAAGTTTCTGGATGAGGTGGAATCGGTGAATGACGAGGCACGGAGATTGAAGTCCCGAGGGATCGACATTATTATCGTTTTAAGCCATTGTGGATTGGATGTGGACAGAATAATGGCAGCCAAGTGTCCTCTGATCGACCTTATCGTTGGTGGACATTCTCATACGTTTCTTTATTCAGGTAATTACTACATTTGCAAGTATTCGAAAGTATTCTGTTTATCTCGATTAAGATAAATATACTTTTGCTTTTTGTTAAAACAAGTTGTTGATCGAAATACTGTATTATTGGTACTGATACACTCTTGCCATTGTTGTCTTGAATTTTATATAGTTTTTCTAGATCAGCTTTTCTATATTTTTTCTTCGTTTCTCTTCAATTTCCTTTTAAGACTCTTCTAAAAATAAAATCTAGATATTCTCGAACTTTTCAAGTATTTTTTAAAATACGTAATAGTTATCCTGTATTTGGAATATTAGTTAAACATATTGATTAACATTTTCTATTATCCTGCAGTATTCATCGTCCCAAATGTTCAAATAGAACAGTATTGAAAGTTTGTATATAGTTAGCAGTCATGCAACCTTCGACGATGGCCATGGCTAGCTCTGCCTCTAAAATAATCGAATATAAACTCGTAAAGAAAGATGACTCATTGTACCACCGCAAAGAGAATAATTTACTGAAAACCTTGCAACGGTATTTCAAACAGAAGATACGCGAAACAAAATATTATAAGTTGAATCATTTTGAATTTTATACGAATCATATCGTAGGTAAATGATATACTTCTTCGTATGATCGATCAGGAAGGAAAATATCAAACATTTAATCAGAGAATTCATATGTTACGATCTAACGATCATCTTTGTTCTACCCTCAAAAATAAATAAGAATATTTATATTCCTTTATTTTTTTATTAGAATGGTTTTTAAAAAATAAAATAGTGGTTTTAAATTAGAGTGCTAAAATAAATTAGAGTGCTTTTTAAAATATTATTTTATTACTATTATTATCGTCATTTTGCTTAGACTACTGTGATTATCCTGTGAACAAATTTTTAAATAGTATTACTATTAGTATAGTTATAGTATATTATTATTATTAGCATATTATGTGTATATTTTATCAGACCATAGCGATCATTTGCTGGAAGATTTTATTTCTATTAATTGTTAAACGCTTGTGTCGATAAAATACTTATCATTTAGGACCAGCCCCTTTCATCGACGAGCCAGAGGATGAATATCCCGTGGTGGTGGTTCAAGAGGAGACCAACAGAACAGTGTTGATCGTTCAGGCAGCTGCTTTCACAAAGTTGGTAATTTGTTCTCGATAAAAAAAGAAACTGCCTGTTGTTTCGTCTACTTCTCTTCTAGAAAATGAGGAAGTGGTTTCCTGTTTGTGCCAGGTACCTGGGGAACTTGACGGTGTGGTTCGATGCGGATGGTGAGGTGGTTGATTGGGACGGAAATCCGATTCTCCTTGATTACTCTATCGAGGAAGGTAAGAATAAATCTCTGTTTTTATTATATGTACACATTATACCAAACATTTAGGGGATAGTTACTTTTTTGTATCAATCAAGTAAATGAAAATGAAGGAATCTTGTAATATTGATGAAATTTTAAACAATTACCTCTTAACTTGTACTTTATTTATATTTTTCTGACTGGAAGAATCGATCTTTTTTTAATTTGTTAGGTTGTTAATTAATCAAAATTAATTTTTTATTAATTGAGAATATGTTCTTTCGTGAAACGTAGTTAGATGATCACTTATCAAAATGTTTCTCCAGATCCTGAGATGCTGAAGGCTTTGGCACCATGGAAAGTAAGGGTAGATGAGAAGGCAGGAACGAAGATTGCTCGAACGAGAGTTTTCCTCGACAATAAATGTCGCAGAAACGAATGCAACCTTGGAAATTTGATCACAGACGCCATGGTCGATGCTGTATGTCACAAATATTTCGTCTGTCCCCTGGAATTAACGATTAAGGAATTATTTTGAGGCAAATTAAAGCGATGTCTATACACGGATTTTCTAATGAAATGTGTTTGCTAAATGATCGTAGTATGTGGAGAGAGCAGAGAATAAAACTGTGTGGACATACGCTGCAGTTGGTGTTTACAATCCTGGAGGAATACGCGCTCCTATAGACTCCATAGGTCAAGATATCACGTTTGCCGATCTGATAATGGCTCAACCTTTCGAGAACACTTGGGACATCCTCGAATTAAAAGGCAGCTGCATTCTGCAGGTATAACATTTTATCTTAATTCACATTAATTTAAAGAAACTTAATATCGGCCGGAGCATGTGCCGTAACTGGAACTGCTTCAATTACACAGCAATTAATTCGGCGAAAAATATTTCGAATAAAAGTCGAATGGTTTCGAGAAAGTATAATTTCACTTAATTAATTTGTTTTATATGTAGACACGTGAAGTGTCCATTTACGAAGCCGTAATCACAAGTCGTTTCTGAAATTATAATACAATAAATTGTTAATATACGTACGTATGTAATCTTTTGCTAAATTTTCTAAATGGAATTCTATTATAACTATATAAATATATAATTTCACCGAAAAGTCCTTCCAATTACGTGCTTCACCCTGTGTGTGTTCATTATTAGAAAGCTGTAGCTTATTTTAGAGAAGATTGTACGAAACGAATGAATTTACTTTTTACAGAAAGCGTGATCAACTTTTACGTTTTTATGTTTACGTACTTTTACGTTCCAGCTCCTATCAACGAGCACCGTTTCTACCGACGTGTAACAAGTGCTGCCATGCGCTAGGCTCTCGTTCTCTTTTGCTTTCCCTGTGTCCTCCTCAAAGCCAACTAACTTATATATAGATATCTGATAAATATTTTATTAATATATACCGTGACGTTATATATTTAATTTAACCATTTCAGATCCTAGAAATGGAAGAAGATATTTTAATATGGTCAGGGCTAAAAGTGGTTTATAAAATAAAAGGAAATTCCAGGAAGGTGGAGGATGTCAAAATAAGGTGAGTACTTACATTTTCACCGATAACTTCGATAAATCTTCGTAATTCGCGTATTCTTCCAGATGTAGAGCTTGCGAGGTACCAAGGTACGAAGAGCTGGTGTTAGATCAGTGGTACAGAATTGTACTTCCAACCTTCTTAGTCCAAGGTGGGGATGGATTCGTCCCATTCGAAACCTGCGGTAGAAATCACGAAGTCGGTTACTTGGACTGGATAGTATTGTCTAAATACATGAAGAAGATCAGCCCTATATTAACCGGACGAGATCGTCGAGTGATCTTTTTAGATGGAAATAGTTCTTAGTTAGCTCGGTAAATATTCATTTTCCTAGCAAAACAATAGGTAAGGAAGATTCAAAGACTTTCTAGAATCATATTTCGCAAACTGATGTTAATATCACAGTATCGTAAAGTGCATTTAATCTAAAATGAACTTGTGCAATATAAATGTAAATTTAATAAAAATGCTATTTCATAATCTCGCTTGTTCGTTCGCTTCATTCCTTCGATAATACACAGGATAGCTAGCAAGGTACTAACTGATAAGGAAATTTAATTACTTGAGAACGATAACAGATAACTTTAATCTATTTCTTTTTCATGTTACGAAAGAAACGTTAAGCACATTAAGGGAGAGAATTAATGATAAAACGATTCAAAATGTCCAACATTCTTGGCAATCACGGTAGTGAAGCAACTCTGGGAATCACAACGACTTAAGATTAAATTATTTAATTTCGGAATTTTTAATTTTATCGAATTTCATTACTAATTAAACTAAATTATACATAAATTATCATCTATAACTCGAACGATACTTAATATTTACGAGCGATAATCCCTAAAGGATAATAAATCTTTAAATAATAATAACGATATTAATAAAAAATACATAAAAATAGAATAATAATAACGATTATGACTATTAAATGCTCAAAGAATATTTAACAGCTAAAATTAGTCAATACCCGGTGTCTCGCCGCTCACCCTTTATCTTTTAAAGCGGCAGAAAATCGAATTACGACAGATCGATCAATTTCGTTCGATTTCAACGAGGCATTTGCTAAAAAGCTTTTAATGAAAAAGCGACGACGAAGAGGTCGCGATATCGTGGTATCGTCGTGAAAGCAGGAAACGTCCGCTCGCTTATCTCGCGGTATCTGGACATCGCGGCAGGTGAAGCATTTAAATAATATATCGAACAGGTGAAATAGCAGCTGTTCGTCTGCATCGCCCTCCGCCAGCACGCGTGAACAGCTTTGTAGTGCCGCGAGAACTCTCTTTTTTCGCTCGAAATTCGCGTTCCACGTTCTCCTCTTACTGTGACACAGTTTCTTCAGAGTCCAGTCTTTCTCGTTTTCAAACACGATTTCCAGACATCTGGAAAACATTAGCTTCCTACATTTAACTCATAGCATCACGCCAGTTCATACACGTGTTAATAATTCACTTGTACATTACATAAAAATCAATTTCAAGGTTATTGCAATATACGATTCGCGTAACAGTAATTCACGAGATAAACGTCAAGAAACTAATACTTGTAGCTTCGTTGCTCTGTTCCATTTTCCCAATTTACGAACCTGATCAATATCCCATTCTAACGCGCGAATATCCTATCCTATCGTAATACGTAAACCAATCTTCCACGAACAAGAACAATACAACAAACTGAATCTCGCAACTTGGAAATGTTCCCCAAGTTGCTCGAGCCCGAGCAACCCTCCGATCATTTACCTTCAGCTAACCATCATCCATTCTGCTCGCCAACCAATCCCATCCCGCGGCTCAGCCAAAACACGTTGTCAGTTTGAAATCCGCGGTCAGATCGAGCCATTTGCTTGCATCGTGTCGCGATTCATCGGTGGCTGAGTTCCTCCTAGGCTCGGTTTGGAGCAAAGAGGGGATCCCGCGAGTATCCAAAGAAAGGAGGAGTGGAGCCAGTAGCTATGTATCTACTTATCAACCAGAGAGAAACGGAACCAGTATCTGGCAAGTGGTAGGAAAATGTAAGCTGGACGACCGAGTAGAGGGGAATATAGAAAAAGATAGTATTAAGACTCCCGTGTAAGAATGAGAATGAGCGAGAGAATCTTTAGTTGAAGGGGAACGCAGAGGGTGAATTTGAGGAATAACGCGGAGGAGGGGCCGAGAAAAGAGAAAAGACGAAGAGGGTTTCATCGAAGAAGAGAGAGAGAAGAGAGAGAGAGAGAGAGAGGAGAGAGTGAGAGAAGAGAGCGAAAAGGAGGGGATGGTTGGTCGGAGGGGAGGAAAGGCAGCTGCAAGCAGCAGTCGGTGCAAGGGAGAGATCGAGCGAGGGTAGAGGGAGACGGGACCAGTGTCATGGAGGCAGGTCTGCTTGGTGGCTGTCCGTCGACCTGCTCCCTTGCTTTACCTGACAGCGCTCGCCAGTGTTTCGAAAGCCGCGTTCACCGATGGGTCGACTCGCGATCCACTCGTGAGCTCGTCAAGCTCGCCACGCTCGGATCGTCGACCCCCTTTTTTTTTTTTTCGAAAAGATCAACGACGCCGGGACCCGTTCGTTCGTCGTCTAACTCCAAGTAGAGTCCGGTCGAATCGACTTGGAAAACGGAAGCTGTGCGTGTCTGCCGCGGGAGAAGAACACGTTAGAGGGAAACGGAGTGGGTGAACACGGAGGAGCATATAGAGGGCAATACAGAGAGGGAGAGGTAGTGGAGAAAGAGGGAGGAAAGTGACACGTTGCGATACGATCGATCCAACGACCAAGTTATACGTGCGTTTTAAACGAACACGCTCCGAAAACACGATCGGCACAATGTGCTCGTGACAAGAGCGTTTTTTGGAGTCTCTCCTGTGACCGATCGTGTTTCTCTTTTTCTTTTTTTTCTTTTTTTCCTACAAATTAAGTCAGAAACAGCGGGTCTTTTCGTTGCTTGTTCGTCGGTTAGAGAAGTTTGAGAATATTAGAAAGAGTGGAGGAGAAGAAGGAGGAAGAGAGGAACGTATAACAGAGACAGTGAAAGATACAGGCCCGGAGGAGGAAACGGATAAAACGTGGGCGTTGAGTGATTGTTGTCGGTGCTAGTTTCCATTGGGAGTCATGAGAGATACCAGCGATATGATGGAGGACTCCTTGTCCGAGGTATGTAATAGCTGATAAATCAGTCTTGTTTCGTTTTCGGTTCCCTCGTGTATATAACATGGTCCTCAACTCGTGCTGTGCTGATTGAAATTAGAGGGATTCTATGGCACGAAATAAGAGCACAGTCAGGAATAACAAAATTGCCTCGGAGGTTTCAATTCCGGGAAAATCGAGTTTGAAAAGTTACCGAACGGACGTGCATTTGTCTAATCCCACTGGACAGGAATGGAAAATTGACAAGGAGATTGTTCTACATGCGACAACAAGTCGGGTATGTAGAACGAAGCTTTTTCGTTTGAGGCCTTGTTTTCGAGAAAACAACGTGTTTAACCGAGAATTAGCCTGGCACACGTGCATTTTACAAATTTCCGGATAAAGTTATACATGGAATTCTGAATGAAATTTCGAGCATAGTTTTTCGTTTAAAGCTTCGTTACGCAGAGGATAAAGTTTGAACATATTTAACCGGGTCCAAACTAGTCGCTTTGAACGAGAATTAGCCGGATACGTGCTATTTGACAAATTTTCAAATTCCATTTCCTCAAGAACGAAGCCTGACATAAAAAGATCTTATTCTACATTTTCCACTTATCTTCGCATGTAGAATAATCTTCCATCAATGGTCCATTCCTATTCGGAATTAATCAAATACACGTATACTTGTCAACTTTTCAAGACATAGGATTTCTAATTTCAATTGTACCGAATTTCTAAATAAAATGTGGGATCACAGCGTACACATTGTTCGTTCGTTTTTTGGCTGTTACTCGTTTTATTTAAATGATCATGACTCGATATAATTCTTTGATATCGCTAATCCAATCAATTTCTATCTTTCGATCCGTATGCGGGCCACTAAATGATTTTGTCCCGAGTGAAAAGGTTGAAAAGAAGATAAGGTTCCTTACATAAATTGTGTATAACGATCGAGAGGTCTTGGATATAAAATAGAAGGTAAAATGATCCAAGATCGCGGGACGTTCGCGCGAGAATGTGTGGACGTAACGCGACGATTTAGAAACACCTTGTGCACCGTGTAGTGGCCCGTTTATGGGGTCCCGGAAAGGAAACGCGTTCCAGCTCGGCCTGTACGCTTCAGAATTTCGTTTGTACTGGTGCTTCTACTTTATCCGGAGTTTAATGCCGCATCGTGGAAACCTCGAGAACGCTTATTTGCATTTTACACGAAAATTCGTAACTTCTTTTTTCTTTATTCGCGTCTCTATTCGTGACGGTTTCCACGAAATTCTGCGAACATTTCCTTGGTTGTTTCTTTTTCTCTCCGAAGATAATTCATTGTGGATAGAAGAAGAAGAGAGAAGAACGAATAGTCGATGAATGTCCCTTCAATAATTGAAATTTAACTCTGACCTGGTGGTTCTCGAATTTTTTATGTCTCAAGTTTCAAGAGAGAAAAGCAGTTTTAACATTTAACGAATAAGCGTTCTTTCGTATTTTCCTAAAATTTAAGAAATTATCTAGCTATAGAAAAGTGCGATAGAAAAATGGCCCGAAGAACACCAGCTTAAGACACCAATAGTTTCTAAGCACATTTTCGAGCACTGTTGCAAACACAAATTAACAAACAATGGCTTTTTAAATTTGTATTGATACGTCAAATAAAATGTGACGTGTACGCTTGAATGATATCAAGCATTTTAAAAATCACTTTAAGGTAAAACCAACGTTCATTGTTTCGCTACAAAATGAAATAAAATATAAAATCTCTATCGTGTCGAATAATTACGAATAATTATGTACATTCGACCTACGATTTCTCGGAAATCTAATAAAAGAGAAATCCTTCATCTGTGAAGGAATATTAGAAGATTAATATACATACACCGTTTTGTATAATGTATGATGAATAGCGGATTATCATTGCAGATCCATACTTTTATGAATACAGCTGAAAGAACTTATAAAATATAAAGAATATCGGATATTTTATCTATATTTTCCCGCGTATTATGTATATTTCTGCGTCTTTTGATTTTCCTTGAACGCATAAAAATACCCGTTCTAGCGAATAAATGTCAGAGTAAATTACGGCATTTGTATATAGCTCGTCCGTCTACAGCTTGTCTATAGTTAGTCGAAATTTGATTTAATTTCTCGCTGCATCGTGCCATGAAATTTGCTATGTATCCGCGGGATCATGAATCCAGTGCCATTATCGGTTATGTTCTCTCGTGTCTTCCTCACCATACGTATGTAAATTTGCATTCGTTTTATGTTCAGACACTCGTCCCCGTTTTCTATAGCTTCCCTTATATGCGCATTTTATTGGACTCTTTCTCGTCGTCCTTCCACCCAGGGGAATAGAATTTGCTCTCAATTTTCTCGACTCTACTTCGTCGAAGATGGAACAAATTTTCTTTTGGCCAGATTGCCGGATATACAGTGGCTCACGAAGGTATTTCAACGAGTTTGGGAATATGTTACGTGTGTTGCAGGAAATATTTGGAAGTTTCATTAGCACCGTAACGAGTACGCCGTGGATTTTTATGAAAATTTATATTTTTATGGACGCAGCTTAAAGATTCGTTTCACGCGTTAAAACCCATGACCAATACTTTTATTATTACTCTACTTTGAATATTTTATATATCTTTGTTTACTGCAGGCGTCTTGTACGTTTTTGCAACTTCGGTTGCAAATGGATTTTGCATGAATGCATAAAAATCCCCGGTCTAGTAACGAGTTTCAACCGTCATGATCGTATTGGTGAAATTTGAAAGCAATATAAAAATGTGTATGAAGACTGTAAGACAAGTTACGTACGATAAGTTGCGTTTCATATTTTCCTACACCAGTAAAACTGTCTCTTTATTTGGCTTTGAAGCTAAATAAAATTTCCAAGCTATTTTCATCGTAACAATAAAATATTTCGAACGCATCGAAATATTTTATTAAATGCGTCTTAATAATTACGACATTAGGCAAAATTCGGCAAAATTTCTTCGTTCTATTAGCCGTTCTTAAAAAGACATACGTACGTCCAACCTAATTGAGTCTCTTCATCTTCTATTTCGTCACGTTAAAATTGTTCTGTGTACTCGTTAAGCGGCATCGAAATCAGAGAATCAACACTAATGGATTTAGCATATTCTTCGTACGTGGTCTTTATTCGCGATCGAATGGACGAAAAATACGGGAGCAAAACGGTTCTCGTTTGCTTCACGAAAACCGTGTACCGTTAATTCCTTTCAACTTGTTTCGTTGTAGAAAAAAAAGAAAGTGGGTTCGAGAAGCGACGTTATTTTTAAAACTCGCGACTAATTAAAAAGTTCAACCTCGCGGCGACTTCTTTCCAGCGTGGCTTGCCACGCGAG
>NT_177836.1:97088-152045 GCF_000188095.3 Bombus impatiens | reverse complement strand
GAGAAAGCACTGGATCAATTAAAAAACTTCTAACGTTGCAGTAAACAGCTTCCCTTTTTCCCGACGAAAACCCAGCTGAAAACTCGTCATTCAAGGAAAAAACGTTTGAACGCGACGACGCGAGTAACTTTCCTTTTTCCCACAAAACCCTTCTGCTGTAGCAAATCACGATGTAACACAATCTTGCTTCTCATAGAATATCCTGTAGAACGTTTACAATCGCTTCCATTGAAAACCGAGTAACAATTCTCGCACGAGTAACAATCGGAGAATGTGGAAAGATAAGGCGAATCGAGAAAAACAATCTAGTCCCGGTGCAGAGATTAAGCAACGCGTAATGGACAGATTCTTATGCAAATTCGTATATCTCGGAATGTAATGAAAAGAAGCAGAAGCTTGGTGGAAAATTGTTTTACCTACAGTTACAAGCGTTGTGGAAAGCACTGTACTACGGATGCTTTATATACTTTTTCGTACTACCTGCTCCTCTGACAGTTGTTAGATTTCCTTCAAAATTGGGACAAGTTAAGTTGCAAAGTAGGAAGTTTAGTTTCGTATTTCGAACGCCTACGTTCGCTTAAAGGTATTTTGTGAATGCTCGAGTCGCTGTTCCCTGACGGCACAAAAAATAATTTCTTCCCTCTAACGTTTCGGTCGAATCATTATTCATGAGTACTCAACGAACCTGCGAATAATGCAACAGTATGCAAACACAGAAAAAAAAGGAGGCCACTTTGGACGGCGACAGGAAATATTTCGCCAAATAAGGTGCACTTTAAACACGAACCCGAGTTTCTTTATTTTCGTGTACTGTAACGTTGCCCTTCTGGAAGTTGTTACGTAGACTACGGATTTTTCAATTTTCAATTTATGTCACATATACAAAAGATCGTTGAATAAATGTGGTGCAGTCTGCGCGTGTATACGCGTTTTTGACCCTCATTGTACGTGTGTGTAAAGAATAATAAAGCTACAAAAGGGTACAGAATAAATATACGAATAAATAGTATGGAAATATATGTATAAAATATCCAAAGTAGTTTACTGGGGAAAATATTGAAGGAAACTCTTCATTTAAGATCTTCGTTTAAATTTAATTTATAGTCGAGGACTTGTAGGCTGTAACACTGCAAATATCAAACATCGAATGTTTTATAGGAGCTGGGAAAAAAACTTCCTCAACCTAAAATTATTTTCGAAATTTAATCTGTTTCCATTACTATAAAACTTTATGCGTACAGTAATCTACGCGCGTCATAAAATTTTCTATTTTTGCGCTAGTATAGTCGAAATTCATCGATAAAATAAATAATATCCGTAGAAAGCCTGCGTGTGCCACCTCTTAATTGTAGAGAAAATTGAATATACCATTCATTTAAATTTGCGAGCGCTTTAATAAATAGCAGTCCTGTTTGTTCCTAAATAACTCGTATAAAGGACGAAAAATATATTTTTCTCGTTTCTTTTTCAAAAGAATATTTTATAATGCTTCAAGTAAGAATTGTTACAAAATCTTATATTCCATGGCACATCATCTTTCAACATTATTAGTAATTATTTACAAATGGAAATTGCTTTTAAATTCTTTCATTTCTATCCTTACAGCGTTCCCTACAAGCAATCCTCGTTCCAATTTAGTTATTTTCTTAGAGATCGTGGTTCTTCGTTATTTGTACTATCTGCGTACTTTCGTGCGAATGGTCCGATATCGCGAACAAAATTTTACAATTTTACATTGGGAACGGTTTTCAAGACTGTTTGCTCGATAACGCAATAGTTGCATGTTAAGGGTAGAAAATCGCGTTTGTTCCATAAATAGAATGTTAACGTTTAGCGGGTAATGCGACTGCATCGATCGCTAACGCCGAAAGGAAATGTCGGTCGACGTGTATCGGGCTTGTCCGCCGCTAATTAAAACGTTAATGGTACTCGGCGCATACCAATTAAAGTCGATGCATTCGCGTCGACTGTATTAACAGTAATTTCGTGCGTTTAATAATCGTTCTCTGCCCGAAGCTATTCGCTCTCTCTCTCTCTCTCTCTTCCTCTCCCTCTCCCTCACCGCCAAGAGAACTGTTTCCCTCGAAATTCTCTCCTGTTCACCGTCGCTCGAAACGCGTTCTGTCCGCTCCCAAAACGTTCCACTTCTGTACGAAACTTGTCCCGTGCTGCGATTCACAGTGTGGCGAAGCTCGTTACTCCAGACGAAATTTTAATTAAAGTCGATGGGAATCACGCGGGCCTGTTAGAGTGCTACGAATTGCTAAATAATTCGCTGCCAGTTATTTCCGAGACGCGGATGCTACGAGATGATTAACGTTGCTACGGTGGTTTTGATTAGGGAAAAGAATGGAGACGAGGTCTCGGTTGAGCTTTTCAGAAGCCAAATTAACTTCACTTGGCCGAATTTTCCAATTTCATCGTCGAATTACCATCGGTTCTTTAAAGAATGTATGGGAGACTCGTCGTTGTTCATGATCGCTTCATTATCATCTTCGAAGATGTACAAGGACAAGTTGAGACTTTATGAATCTGTTATTTTTACTTAAACCTTATTCCTCGCCGTTGCCAATTGTTACCAAACAAACGCGATTTGACGTAAGAAATTATGCAAGTGTTGTCGCGAGTGACAAAGTCCGAAAACGCCTCATCGTCCTAATTAGCAATTCAATTAACTTAACTAACTACGCTTTAATCGCGTTACGATCCAAACAATCTAGCGGAACGAACGAGCAACGTCTTTTTATCAATTTCCAGCAATTTCTAGCTAAAATGTTTTCGTTTTTCAATAGATATAATAACTAATAAATTTTTCCTGTCCACATCCACCGCGTTTTTCGATTAATTACTGTAACTGATTATATTATTAATTCTTCCAATAGTCCAATAGCTTCTACAAGCTTTTCCTTTTCGATTAATCGTTCCTTCGGCAATGAACAAATTAGACTCTCGTATGAAACCTCGTATGAGGTTTGCAAATTAGCATCTCGTATGAAACCTGTCGGTGTCCCGATACTTACGAACACGAGCTGTCTACGTCTTTATAGATTTCTGCGCAAATTTAATTTAAGGCCAAACAAGTAGAACTAATGCATTTCTTTTTGTTCCATTTTACCGAAAATAAGCCCTCTCCGTGTACGAGATAAATTTCAGCCTCTTCGTCGTTCGCTCGCGGGAAGACTTTTTCGCGGAATTAATGCCGGGATTATCCTATCTCGCTTCGTACGAAACAATTGCGCCCGGTTAAATTACACGGGACAAAATCGCAAGGAAATTTAAATCCCAGAGCGAGCGATGATATTCTTTTCTTCTTTTCGTTGGATCTTTGGATTACCTCGAGCAACATCGTGATACGGGGTCGCGCTAATTAAAACCTCATTTCGCCTGGAAACATTCAGAGCTTCCAATCTTCTCCAAACTCACCCTTTCGTCGAGGGGTGGAAAAGGGAGAGAGAGAGGGAGGGAGAAAAAAAAAAGATAGTCAGGTCGACGTGTATTTTCTTCCTCGTCGTCGTCCTCCTCGTCGACGTCGTCGCGGTTGGTCCACCATTCTGCAATTTCCAGCGGGGAACTTTTTATCCACAATTTTTCTATATCAAGCCTTGAGCGACCGTCAAAGGGGAGGGGGGGAGAAACATTTTCTTCGTCGTGAACGTTTTCAACGTTCAAAAAGAGCTTGCCCGCGACGGCGGAAGGGAAAAAGCGTTGCAATTACATAATTCACCGTCGCATCAGAATCCTGATAAGATATAAAGCGCGATTACACGCCCGTTGCGGCGTAAGTTCGCGCTGCCAGATATTACTTTCCGCCGCGCACTCTGCTCTTTGAACTTCTCTCTTCCGGCTAGATATAGTTATACAGAGTGTCCCAGTAATCGCAGTACAATCTTTCTCTATGTGAAAAAAATACGCAGAAAAGGTGAAATAAAAATTCACACGATGCTTCGTTTTCGACGAAATCGAATTCACGTATCAAGATCAGTGTACGAAGATTATGGGCTAAAATATTGGCGAATATACGTGTTGTAAGTATTTGTTAATTTTGTAATTTCGACGTTGTTCGATGGAAGTTGTTCTAAGCGAGAAAGAAGTACTTTAATTATATTTACGTAACTGGAAAGAAGGCTAGATGCAAAGATAAAAAAACATAATTCTAGAAACAGCTGCTGCATTTATGAGATTTTATAACAAATTGTCGTAATGTTACGACAAAAATATTTTTGAAATGTTCAGAAATACCAGGATATACAACGTTTAATACCAAGATCGAATAGGAAGAGGCAAATTGGTAGTATAACATCGATTGATAAGATATTGCATTTTAAAATTGTGCCCCTGTAAAACATGAAACGTATGATAATGTTTCGAGTTTATATGATTACGCGCACGATGTTCTTCTGCTGTGAGTTCTAGGTATGAAAAAAAAACAAATTTTTAAATTCCATCTTCTCGAGAATGAACCGTTTCGAGCGAGCAAATTTTATTCTATATTTTCGACATTTTTTCACGTAGAATCGCCTTCTTGTCGATTGTACCACGATTCCTGGTCCACCCTATATATACACGATGTCGATCTTTGGTTAGATTGCGGTTTTCCACGTAGTTGAAAGTTTAACCAAAGTCACAATGCCTCTGACTGTTGGATCGATTCGAATTTTCCCAGTGTCTCCTTTGCTACGGGACCGTTCTTTTCCGATATCGGGATAGAAATTGTCTAAATGCGCCTGGCTCTGGGCAATAATGTTTCTTTACCAGCGTTTCATCCGCTCTCATGGTGGAAATGTAGCTATTGGATGAATTGATTTCCATTGGCTTTGAAAATCAATTTCGTTTGGAATTTCAATCCCGTTTCATTCTTTTACGATGCTTTAAAAGACACTTCAGTTGTGATCTTTTGTACAATAATTTACTATCTAGTAATATCAATAAATCGAGACAATTACAAATTAGAATTACAAATTAGGAACAACTGAAATTTATGATCCACTAACTCTGTAAGAAAACAAAATAAACTATCTTTAATTACTAATTTGTTATTAATTCGTACATTTTGATAAAATTTATGTATAATTGATACATATAATTCACATAATATATTGTTATTGTAAATCCACTAAAACGATCAAACACTTGCAAACAATAGGGTGTATTGTCCAACCTCTATCGTCAATCAGTATGATTTTCGAAATTGTCAAGTTAGAATCAATTGCGTAAGCCGTCCAGGTTCGTTACAATTTGTAAAATATTTTACAATTTCAAGGAAGTCTAGCGACGTTCCTCTTCGCCTTTTCTCTTTCTAAGAATCGTTAACGGTTCCCTGGATACGACGTGGAATCTAAATTTCAAATGGAATCTTATTTCGCGATCGAAAACTTTCCACCTTTTTACACGGCGCGAGTATCCCTTTGAACTTTGCTCCCTGTTCCATCAAGGAATTGTCTCGTGAATTCAATCCGAGTACTACGGCTATCTTTCATCGCTTTTAATTCCATTTGCTCTTTCTTAAATACAAAGAGACCATTTCAAAAATTGTAGCACGTATAATTTAATTCTAATTTTTTTAACAGTGTTTTTCGTACAGTTCGATAAGAATTATTTAATGTTAAGTGAACCTTGTTATAATAAGCGAAATTTCAAAGGCATAAAATTTGTATCAAAAATACCCTGATGTAGACGAAAGATGATTTAAGAAAAAAATATATAGGAAAGATACATAACGCGAGAAGAGAAGTATTGTACGTGTAGTCACTTCTATGAATTTTTTCTAATTTTTTCAGACATTTTTTCTAATGCCATAATTTTGATATGTAAGACCTGGCTTCTAAGTGGATATGTAATTACTTACAACAATATAAAAATACGCCTTATTTTATCGAGAACAAATTGCATTGGAATGTCAAATGTTGCTCGAACCACAAAAAGTTAAGCAAACCAAATTCCTAAATTTGAGGTATCCTTTAAATTTAATCGAGGTCAAATAAAACCTCCATTCGACCAGAGTTTCAGTTTGCTCGATGTACAACAAGCCTGCAAATTTTTACGATAAATGCCCTTCTCTTCTTCTTTCTCTTTTTTTTTTTTTTTTAAATTGCTGCCGTATAAAGCCGGCTATTTGTCGAATGGATTTCTCTGCCTCTTTCACCAACCCCTAACATTTTCTCTTGCTCTCCCTCTCTCTCACTCTCTCTCTCTCTCTCTCTCTTTGTGAACTTTCTCTCTTACCGTGAAGAGTACATTATTCGAGATACAACAACGATCCTGTTAAGCGTCCCGTTTTATCGGTTCTCGGTGTAAAATCGATTTATAACATGCAAAACGCGGACGGCCCGTATCGGTATCATATTTACGATGTATGAATATATCGTTTACGAGCCGAACCTCCGCGTTTTGTTCGCCTTTTTATGGCCACCTTGCACATCCGCGCCGCGTAAGAGTATCGATATTCGATATTGCTACCTGCCGATAACTGCGTTTCAATAAAACGGGCAACGCATAAAAACGTTATAAGCGAATTATACGACTATAAGGGAAACACGTTTCGTGCCTTTATTTCCATCAATTAGTCGATTATCAGTCCCAAATAGCGATTCTACGTTGCGTTACGACGTTCTGTTCCATTTTACGCGCGCATTCGTATTTCATCGTTTAACACGTTGGCTATCGTGCCAATTTTATTGTTATATATTATTATATATTTTCGCACTCTGGCAGCTGCAATAGATTGAAATATATTACAAATACTGCGCCATAACGGCCATCTGAAGTACAGAAGAAAAATAGTACCGGTGTATGGCGTAAAGATGATGTACTACGGTAAAGTGGAAGCTGGAGACCATTCAAAGCCGAAAGACAGTAGATTTAATAAGTAGTAATAAATAAAATAAAATACTAACGTCATAACGTTTAGCTTTTTCAAGATGTCGTATTGCATTCTCTGCTTTTTCCTCTCGACATTGTCTAAAATCTAAGTTCCTGGAAGCACGTGCTTCGCTTCTATCCCGTTGTGTGAAATCTGTGTCGTTCACATTGCTAGTAATTTTGAAGTCTAAGGCGTTTATTTTATCTTCATCGGTCTGTATAATTTAACTTGGGTTATCGATGACCACCGGTGGAGGACAACGTGTTAAGAGGAATTTTCGTCCCTGTTCGTAATTTCCTATCTCTGCAGGAAATCCTTTACAATAACACCGATGGTAGCCAGTAATTCCTGCCTTTATCTCCTCTTTTTCTTTTTTTCCCTAGTGTTCTATGAATTTATATTTTCATCCAGTCATCCAACGATTAATTCAGCACGTCTTCGTATTATCGCGTACACGTATTTTCCACGTCTTTTTTTAATTAGCCTTACAAAGTCCGCAATCCGCATGAATTTGTATTTTTTCTCTACATCGCCGAAGACCGTTTCCTACTTCCGTCTTGTATTCCTTTTAATTATGATTCCCGCATATCGGTGTTCGTAAGCGCGAGGACAGTTGAGAAGATGAGATAAGCTTGAAACGTTATTAAGAACTTATTGAATATTACATTAAATCTTTATGATTCTATATATAGTACGTACTTCATGAAAAATCCATATATTCTATAATAAAAAATCTCATGAATGATAAGATAAAAATTCGCATTGGTGTTATTAGATTTCCCACTGCGCTTCTTATTATTTCTCCAATTCCATGCATTCTATAAATGATTCCACGAGAATCAGATTTTCGAATCTGTGCGAACTCCGTTGAATTTCCTAACGAACTCGTTTAAACATTTCTTAATTAGATTTAACGTTTAACATGCACCAATCTAATAATCTTTTATTATAGTATATTCACGTTGGAGATAGATGTTCTGTGATTTCTGTATATATTTCCAGATTAGTTTCAAATTTGATCAATGGTAGTCGAGTAACGTTATATAATTGTGTTAATGAAATTTCACAGTATCTCGTAAAGCATACATAATAAAATTCAGAAAAATGTTCTATGTTGGGCGTCTAAATACTTTGACGAGCCACTCTACGTACAAATATTTTTAGAGGACCGATCTCATTACTTTTCTGACGAACTTTGTATATACAGACACGCATGTAAGCACAAATATAAGCACGAGCGCACAGAGGGAATAAAATTCGATAATTCAACAAGAGGAAATACAGTGGTCGCCGATAGGATCGTTTATTGTATCATGTCAATATTTTTCCACCCCCTCTTCCGGCTTATCGTTCCGCTACCTTGCCAGCAAAAATATCGGTTTTCGATAGCAGACAGTGCACCGACCTGGCAGCATTGTAGTTACAAGAATTAAACGATACGGAAACGCGTGAATAAAAAATCAAAATCACACACCCGCGCGCTCGCTAACCCTTCAACGATCGAAGCCTTAAATCGCCATTTGAAAATTGCGAAACAGATAAATAGAATTATTATAATTAATATATATGTATAATATATATTTTCTTATTTTCACCATTTTAACATATAATAATATAACATAATAATAATTTATTGTATTCTAGACTGCATGTCTATTACACGAAGACTATCTGGTTTTTTATCACACAGTTTAAACTTACAGACCTATGGTGCGAATAGTTATTTTCTAGAACTTGATATTTATTATCGACTTTTAATGAGGAGAGAATATTTTCAATAAAAAGAACCTAATTAACTGTTGCTTTTTTACGATTAATCGATTAAATCATTAACACTACAGTGATCTGACAATAGTGGAAACTTAATTCCTATAACGAATCATAGAGAATTTTAAAAGAATACTCGAGATATTTCCTTGCGTTAAATATAGATCTCATCGATCTTTACGAAATATCAAACGCAAAGCAGAAAATTAACAAACTTTGTACTTTATCGTAAAGATTATTATGTATAGGAAATTCCATAAAATTCAGCGTCCAAATATATAATTTGAGTTTCTCAATAATTTGAGTTTTTAACAGAAAGTAGAATCGAAATACAAGAGTAAAAGAAGGCAAACAAGAGTTCGCTGCAATTATAAAATCATTGTGTTACGTTAATGTAATAAAGATAAAGAGTTAAGGGCTACCGACTCGCTAATTTATTAACTGGCTAACCTGGAACTTTCCAGCGATATTTATCAAGAATTTTTCAATTTATTCACGTCAATGGAGAAAGTATCAATCCAATTTCACGTTGTATTAACGCGAGTTAATTTGTTTAATTTATATTAATGCTCGTCGAGTGAACGGCCGGAGCGTTATTAAAATTCCTTTTGTATTTGTAATTTAGATCGATGACGGGCGGAGAGGTGGCCGGAAGTAATTTGCGCCAGCATTTTATGGACAAATTAGTCGCGTTTATCGGGCATTTATGCGCGTTTAAAATTGATAAGTCTGTCGAGGGGTTGTTGGCCATAACGAGGCTAATTTGTGATTAACGTTTCACGGATAAATTAACCATGCTGCGTAACGAGCAGAGTGGAAACGGAGATTGAATGTTTTGACGTGTTCCATGAAAGTGGTCCTGGATACCTGCTTTTGCAACACTAACGAAATTACTACCGAAGATAATAGGGAAAAATTTACGATAAAGACATTTACGCATTTACGTTTACGATATATATTTTTGTCGATTTTTAATTTTAATTTTAATATCACTAGATGACTAAAGAGATGTATTTCAGTACGAAATAGGGAAATGATAGGATAAGTTCGAAGATGTAAAATCTTTCAAAATTAGACGATAAATTCACAATGTTTAAAAGATAATTTAATATTAGTCCATTGATTAACTTTTTAAACGTTCAATATGACTACAATACATAAAAGATAATTTTGAATTGTCGACAATCTTGATATTGATAAAAAATTGGAAATCATGCGAAGAAACGTAACAAGCATAGTTTTGTTGCTTCTTTTCGCTTTATAACAAAAAAAGGGATATTTCAATATAACATACGTAGAAAAAGAACTTGCTTAAAAGAACCTGTTATATGCAAATCTGACGAAGTTTTAACGATGAGTCTTAAACGATATTTTTGTAAGAGGACAATTTTAATAACACAATATTAACACGCCGAAGATTAAAACTGCTTGTTCATAAAAAAATGAAGACTATGACTTATCGACGTTATTCAAATGGAATCTTTAATTAAGGAATTAACTGAGTCTACAATTAAGGAATTGAGAAAAACTACAGGTACACGCGAGATTGCTGTTTGCTCATGTAGAAAAGATCAATCGACGCTCGTGACTAATGGAGTATCGCAAAAAGCGAACGACTACAACGGCTTGTTAGCTTATTAGCCTTTTTTCACTATGCTAATCTATCTTTCCGTGCGTTCGTTTTCTACCTCGTTTCAGATTTTTATTTAACGAGCCCCGGTTTGTTACTCTTCACCCTTTTGTTGTCTCGTTGTTTCATCGCGAAAACGTGCCGGTTTATCGCGTGAAATATGGCAGAGAGTTTTCAACGTTGCTCTTGAAAACATTCGACCACCGCGACGTGCCTTCTTTCGCGTGCTTATCGACGATCTTACATATTTCGCGGTGCATGATTTCAATTTATTCTCGCGCGCGATCGTAGTAATAATCGCAGCAATAATCGGGCGAAAGTTTCCTACGAGATTCGTTCGCAAATACTATATTTAGTAAATTACGTAACGGGCAGCATGCTATTTAAACCTAACTTTCACGTGATTCGTGTTTTTATCGAATCAGATACTTTCCAAGATTTCCAGATTCTATCGAGTTAAGTGGTTCGTTCTACATTTTGTCTCGAGATGGAATATAGTTCAGAGTAATGCAAATTGCCTGCATTTCTAAAAATAGATCACGAGCCACTGGTTATATTATCGTTCGCAAGAATCGGAATAGTTTGGTCGATTCGTGGTAATAAGTTGAAGAATCTGGAGCGTATCCTCTCCAATAGTATTCTTTGTTCCTTAAAATCGCATTTCTGATGTAGCTGCATCTCTGCCCGTGTCAAGGCCACAATTAACTACGACTCTGAAGTGAAAACCGGGTCAGAGTTTGCAGAGGAGCTTTATTTACTCTGCGAATCAATATTGCGGATGTGCTATTAATCTTCCGAGCTGCTAACACGGTCTTGCCGCAAAGCTGCCTCTAAACTCAGTTGAAATTAAACGAAGAAACTGTGTTCTTAACAAAGAGCCGCGACTAAAGCGACGGAGCTTTGCGAGATTGCAAAGAACTGTTCTGTTACCTTCGTGTAATAAAGAGAGACGAAACGTGGTGAGAGCGAAGAAAATAAATTTCTTCGAGTTTCCATCGCAAACAAAAGTTTGCTAGTTTTGCTTTATAAACGCCTCCACGGGCGTTACTCGTCTATTTTCTATTTTATCCACGGTCTGCTTGATCGGCGTTTATTACCCTCGTTCCGCGAATAATCTCCCCTTCGTTCGAAGCTGGTGGATGAAAATATTCTTCCGTCGTCCTTTTTCCACATTTTTTTTTATCTTATTTCCCTTCGGCCCCGAGCATTCTCAAAGGGACTTCTCTTTTTTGAAATTACAATGAACCAGAGGCTTTAGTAGGTGTGTATGTGTGTGTACGTGTATCAGAGCGTACGATCGATCCGATTCTCGTCCGCGTTTAATCGCGCATAAATTGAGCAATCCTCTTTAATTGCAGCCTGAACGGACCGTGGAAGTTGTTCCCGCATCGCCAGGATTTACATATTCGAAGCTACTTTATAGGAGACGAAATCGCGTTTCCTGGTCGGGCAACGTGCTGCATACGCTTTTCACGCAAATCAGATTTTACCCCTTTTTATCTCTTTTCTCTACGCGACGAATCGCTTATTTTTATTGTCGTTTTCGAGAAAGAGCCTTACGCTCCTCGCAGTTTGATCGGATCCTTCTTTTCCTCTTTTTATTTCCTCTTCTTCTACGCGAAGAATTATTTTCATTCTCGTTTTCCAAAAACATTTGCGTATCCCTGGTAATTCGAAGGGATGCTTTCGTTTTCCTCTCTTCTTTTCATTTTTCTACGCGAAGAATGATTTGTCCTCTTTCTCGAAAAGTATCTTTGTATTCCTTTTGTATTTCTTGATGGGTTTCTCCTTTTTTCCCCCTTTACCTCTTTTCTTTCGTACGCGAAGAATCATTTTCTTTAGTTTCATTTTCGTGTTCGAGAAATACTTTGTATCGCTTGTAGTCCGATAGGGTTCATCTGTGTGATTAAAAACCGACACATTTGCATATGGAGATTTATATACGGTGCAGGTAATTTGACGTCCTAAAATCACGTGCTCGGATCGATTAAAATGCATGCACCTCGAGATTCCACGGTCTTCGTGCACGATCTTTTACCTCGTTGGTAAAAGACGATGACGAGCATCATCAAATTTTTTGCGCTGCCTTTGAACCTCGTAAACGATCCCCTTCACGATGCTTCGCGTGGAACCACCCCTTTATCTGCTTCTTGGATAATTATCTTGCAAATTCTTCGCGTCTTCTTCAATGTAGAAGATACGCTTCTAAGCTTTAACCCTTTTCGTTATTTCATAAATTTAAGTGCGTCTTGTCGAGCAAAATCCGCCTTATAACCGCAAAGGTTAAGAATTTTTATTATCAATTTACGAAAACTTTAATACTTTGCTGTTGTAATATTACTTTACATACGAATGCCTTGCTCGTTGAAATTAATTTGGTTGAAATTGAACGAACGTTAATTAAAATTGAACTCAGTCACATCTTTTCCCGAATGTATTAATTCATTCAAATAAATTACATTAATTATACAAAAATGGAAGAATTCGTTTCTTCCAAATGTAATCCAAACAACGTGATAAAATCAGTTGTACTTATGTACTGTAATGATTAATGCTGATTTCTCCTTATTACATCGGTAGTCAGTTCGTACATGTATTACGTAATCACAGTCATGCTTATACTTCTTCGATCTTAACGATCTAACGACGTATATCGACCATTTCCGTGAGTGTCTTAAATTATCGTAATTCGTTTCTGCAATAACGAGATAACGCTCCCGCACGCGAAATATGAAACATTTCAACATTACGATACCGTATGTTTTACTGCATACCTTAGACAACAAATTATTCAGTTCGTCGAGAATTAGAGTTGGTCCATTAATGTCTATATAATTTTGCATATAATAAAATGTTCGATTCTATTATCTGAATTTTCCAATCTTTCTTTGCTTTTTTCAATAAATGTTTTTTATCGTATATCATCAGACATTATTTTACAGCTGAGAATTTTCTTTTTCATATGTGGTATTGATTCAATACCTACATATATGAATTTCCTTTCATTGTGTTTAAGATTCAGTGAAGTTGAAATAATTAAACATCGATCGTTTTATATATAGACAACCTAGCAGAAAATTGAAAACTTACCTCGTGGGTTTAATTCAGTGATCAGAGACTGTGATTCGAATGTCCACCAAAAAAAAAAGAAAAAAAATATTGAAAAGCTTGGAATTGCTTGAAAATGAATATTGGACAATTTCTAAATAGGGCTATGGCCGAACGGTTCAAGTTTTATTTCTTTTCGTTTTTGTCCTTAGGAATTTTCAGGAACCTATTTTTCAGTTACCCAGTGACCAGTTTATGGCTGACCTTGGACCCTAAATTCGGGAAATTTATTGCAAGCACAACGAGGGTGCGCGTATCTGGGAAAACGCGTTCATACCCAGTGACCCACAGAAACCGGACAATAAAGGAGAAAATAGTCAACGGTAGTGGGTTACTATGTTGCATCGTTGGCACCAAGTAACTTTTCCTTTCTACCGATAACCCTCGCCAATTTTGCTAGCACAATATGACTACCTTTAATCACCAAAGTACCTTCCGGAAAATATATTGGACTGGGTCAACACGTTTCGAACGTACACACTAATAGCTATTTTTATTACCTGTATATAAAATAAAAAAATTATATAGAACTGAACAAATGTTAAAAAATTATTGATATTTTTAAGAACTACTGCCTCGTTTGAAATGCTATATTATAAAGAATTTACATATTCAATGGTATAATAGGTCCATCAATTTTGTGTAATTAAATTAAATTTTGTCTTCTATTTATGCAACGAATAGATTGAGTCCAGTATAATCTATATATACCTATTTATCTGTCTATTTTCTACCTATATTCATAGTTACTTGTATCCATCAATGTTATTCAGACGAATACCCAAAGAAATGGACATATATATTAGAGGCCCTAATAGGATACTATGGGGTCAACGCATAATTGTCTTCATTATTTTTGTATAACTCTTGCAAACTTTTATTTCGATCATTATTTTGCACCAATCCGAAAATTCTGATCCATCGATCGTTTTTCTAATCTAACTTCTCACCTAGGATCTAGCTTTGAGAAGTCGTGGCAAATGTGCATCGTGTGTTGAAACGTTTATGGTACATACGATTGTGAACATACTGGAAGCTGTTGAAAGCGTTTCAAATGTCCTGACTAGATCCGTTCCGTTTAATCTATCCACAGATGTGCTCGTACCTTTGTAAAAGTAACACGACAATTTCCCTCAGAATGTCGCCGCTCGGTTAGTCTTGTTCTTGCAGGCGGTCTATTTGGTTTTATTTGGCTTTCTCTCTCTTCGTACCCTCTCTTTTTGCGTTTTTGGTCAGCTTAAAAGATTTCACGACGCTACGTTTAACTTGTGCCGCCTAACGAACGGATGCTGTCACGTATTGGCGTCTCTTGATGCAGAGCGAGGGATTTTATGGTAAATGGAGTGGATAATTAAGCGTTTACCGCCGAGTCAATCGGCATCGTGGAATTTTCTTCTAAATAAGCGTTATTTCCGCAGCGATAGTGACAACGTACGGTCGTCGATTACGAAGTACTACATTAACGAGACCGCCACACCGGTCGACCGGTTTCTCTGCGCTTTTGCACGTTTCAATTTTTAAAAATTATCAACGTTCTGGAAGACAGGAAGCGCCGACAACCGCGCGCAATCTCGTTAAACCCCCTGACGGATATTACTTGTTTTTTGCAACTGTCTTCTTCCCTTTCATAACCAGCATGTCTTTTTTTTCTTGGTTTGGTACAAACGTGGTCAATTTTCGTGCGTATCACGTCTCTGTTGCATTCCCTCGGGGACGGTTCATCGCATCATTTATTTTATGCCCGTATTAAACAGCAGTCTCGTCCGAGTTTAACACTTTTGCGTATAACGTTAAATTCTTCCTATATTATCGCGTTTTGAACGTGAAATATTTATTTTACGAAGTGGAATGTTATAGTTGATTATTTTAAGCTATTCAGAAGCGAATTTTTATTAAGGACTCAAAGAGAAATTACTTTTTCCTAGTTATCTATTTATTTTTCCTTCGTTTCTTTTAGATAACGTACGTGAACATTTGTAGATTAGAATGTTCATGGATTTATACAAAATTTAAAATTGTAAAAATGCACAGAATGCACGTAGTATATACAGTGATTCCAGAAATATTTAAATACATTAAATTTTTGTTATCACATGAAAGTGTACTATCAAGTCGCATGAAACTTAACGTGTTTGGATGTAATTAGAAATACAATACCGTACAAGTACATTTTGTGGTCTCTATAAAAGTCTACATATAAAGCACCCAAAGTATAGTACTCGTTATAATACTTGCTTGGTGGTTTCATTTGTTAAATTGTATTCGTTAAAGTATATCATTGAACGTTAAAGTCAATCCTGAAAGGATTTTTAGGTCTAGCATTGAAAATTTAGATGATAAATAGAATGGAATCGACGAACCGTAAAAAGAAACTTTTGATTTCAGGAGACGATGATGGACTACGAGGGTGACGGAGGGGAGTTGGAAGAGCTCGTTGATCTGGCAACCGACGTAGCGGATTCATCCCTGACAATTCGAGGTAATTAAACTTTCATTCTTCACCCCACGTTTCCCTCTCCTCCTCTCTCTTCCCTATAGATAAAGAAGAGACCGCGGTTCAATGAACAGGATGTTTTCGTTTAAACAGGGAAGCTTCCCAAGGGGTCGCAATTAGGGGTGCAATTGAGTAAAATGTACACGAATCTGAATTTTCCTCCAACAATCGTGGCACTAACAATCCAATTAATTAGCAACGACTGAAAAGCCACTCTGATAATAATGATCTTTCATAAAATAAACTTATAATAAATTGTCCAAGTATAGCAAATTGTATAGTATACTGTTGATGAGGATCACGACGTCTGTTGCTCTGGTTCATTAATAGTTCCCATTTCCTTCAAGTAAACGGTTGATTTTGGAATATTCACAACTCTAGGTAAGTTGTGAGTAAACTTTTCATTTCATACCTGAAATCCCAAATTGCATTTTTGTTTCCTCGAAATGAAATCCTGAAGCACCCTTAAAAACTCCTTCGACTAAATACAGTGACGGATAAAAGAAATTTTAAAATGATAAAAACATGAATTTTGGTAGCTTCCTTACTGAGAATTCTCTGCCATATCGATAACATTCTATGTATCATACATATATATACATTGCTTTTATCAAATATAAATTCATTTTGTAAAATTATCGTGTCTCTCTATTGTCTTCTTATTTTACGAACCTTATCTTGTACCATTGTATAAAGCTACAATACATTCTATTGTTTTATCTCCTTTATATCACTCAACGATTGAAGTTTCAAAATGTTTCATACAACGCGCATAATATATTCATAAAAGGTGTCTTCTATTGTTCAAATACCTGTATGAGCTTGTGTATGTTTCGTTCGAGAGTTCTCTTCACTTCAGCTAACGTTATTATCCCTCGAGGCATTCATAAAGCTTGCAAACAAGTTCCTTGCAATTCAAATGCTCCTTCGAATATCCTCGTTTCCATTTCTATTCCTAACTACCCTCTTGTTTTACACCCCCTTTCCGTCCCGGTGAAACCAGTGCATTCGTGCAGTTTATTTGCTCGTTAATTAGATTGTCGTAGAATAGCGGGGTAGAGAAAACGGCATTAAGAGAGTAGGTTCGCGTGTAACGAGGCGGAATAACGCCGAGACCTGTGCGGTGGATAGGCTGGAGGAAGAGGGTGGATGGGTGCTCGCGGGCGTAAGGGGTGGCTCTCGAAAATTGTTAAGCTAAATAAACGTTCAGCTGCGGGGAAAATTGGTAGAAACGCAATTACTGTGCTATCCCGCACAAAAGGGGAATATTTTCACCCTAATATTCCCGAGACAGAATAATTATTTACAGCCGCAAGAGAAAACTGTTTGTCACGGTCTTTCACTTTGTGCTGGCTTAGTCATAGAGAAAACCACTTCCAGGTAGCGCCTTGTAAGCGTATCGTTAAAACGTTTCGTGTCAGACACTTGATCGGATGTATTCCTTCCAGGAGACGAGAATGGTTAGAAAGAGGACAAGTGATGTAAGAAAAAAATGTGACGTTTATGGTTAATTACTTCCGTTAGTGTCGGTCGAGGGATGAAAGATCGAGGAATCTTTCCAACCCCTCGGCTTGTAAGTAAATTCTTCTTCAATTTACAAAATTTAAAAGTCATCACAGTAATATCTCTTCAACATAAATATATGCAACATTAGGATCGATCGATAAATGATTTTTGGAAATATATTTTTGAATATCTTTGTAACGACTACTTCGAAACAGCGGCTATAATTGCAGCAATACAAAAACATATAATCCTTGTTCTTCTTCCGACATATTGCGTATAGTTCATCAATCGTCGAAATTTTTCATTGTCTACAAATATTTCTATCCTTTTACAAATCCTATTTTACATATATCTTCTCAAAATTGAGAATCTTCTCTTTCATACATGATTTCAATGTCTTAACTTTTCCATATAAAAATCCCATTTCATTGGGGGATTCAACGAAGCTCGACCTATGTGTCAGTCACGGTTTTTTAATACCAGTTAATTACTATTAACTCCAACAATTTCAGCCATAAAACAAATCCCAAGAAAGGTGATGAAACTATTCTAAAGCTCGCTAGAAACGAGGTTGCTCGAACGAGAATGGCAATCTTCCACAATTTTACAAAGAAAGAAAGTCAAAGGAATCCGTCCTGGACCGGTCAGAAGGGACGCAGAAGATGCAATAACATCGAGATTGTCAAAAGTGGAGCCAAGCTTCCGTGTTCTCGGTCAGAAAGAGTCAAAGTCCTCGAGTCGAACGGTTAAGGGGCGAAGGAAAAAGGAACGAGGCGATTCCCTTTTTGGCGAAGAAGAGATTTTCTCGCGCGATTATTTCGACCAGGCGAAATTGTCCGGATCCCAGGATTCGTGTAATTACGTCCTTGGTTCTCGCGCGATGACTTTACGACAAAGTATACCTTTGGTTTACCACTTTATAATCAAGCAACCTCGCCTGTTCCCCTTCCGCGATTTGAGCTGTCCACTTAAACGCGTTCGGTAATCGCTCCTAATTACCCGGTCCTCCTGCTCGGCCTGTCTTTCACTTTCGAATGGTGGCTGGTGGATTCCTCGAGGCAACGTGGAACATTCGGTCACGCGATCTTCCCGAAACGATCCACGATCGTATCGATCGCGACTACATAACGTTTGAACTGATACCGGATTGACATAGCAAAATAGAGCTGCTTGAATATCGCTAAACGTATTCGATCTGGTACATGTATCGACGTCAGCTTTTAAAAAGTATTTCTCAACGACGTAACGAATGTTCTGGAAATTTGTCAAGTAAAACCAAACGAAAAGAACTATTCCCAATGTTAGTCCTGAAGATAGGAATCGTGGAAATCCTTTCGCAACTGCACGTGCTAGGCTTCAACGTCTTAAAATTCGATTTTCAACATTGCACTCGTTGCGTATTTCGAGACACACCGTTAGTCTTAGATGTAATAATGAAAGAATGAGAAAGGGTCGTATATCATACGTCCGGCAAGAAAAAATAATCAAAATCGAGCGAATGACTTGAATAACCCTATGGTAGGATTATTTGAGTTCACAAAAAGGTATTACGTAAGAATTAAACTTCATTGAGACAATTTTAAGCGAATAAAAAATACGATGGAGAATTTAGTAAAATATTTAATAGAGATACCAAAATTAATTTGATTATTTCTAAAATTGTTACTGTAACAAAGAATATCTGAATTTTTGATGGGTCACTATATAGTATGATATACGTCGTAAAGATTTTAAGAAGACCCCAATGATTTTGCAAACTTATTTAATTTTCTGCAAGTGTTTTAATACTGATAAATTGGTTGAGTATCAATATATATAGTGTCATTCTCATCACTAGTTCCAACTTCGTTCGGTTTCACGACGAGCTACCAAAAACTTCTGTTTTTTTTTTAAATTCTTTCTGGTTGCTTTTAATTGCTTCTACCGGTCTCTCCGGTCCATCGTCTTCGATCGATAATTTGTAGGGTCGACAGGGATTGCGATCGAAATTTCTTCCTTGGTTTCTTCCATCGTCTTTAATTGGCTCAAACGGTAATTATTTCAAGCTTCTCATTTCAACCTACCGCGACAAGCTTCGTTTATGCCCTGTTTTGCATATACACAAAATTGTACCTTAACAAGGCATGATCTAATTAAAAATTAGTATATTCCACGAATTAATTTTAGTTTTAGTTAAAACTGATCTCTAAATTGATCAAGGCAGATATGTTCCTACCGTTAATAAAAGAAATTGATAAAAAGAAAGCTTTGTCTGGCAATCTTCGAAAGCTCGGTCTCGAGAGGACTGGAACTTTTACTTTCCATGTGATATAACCAGTTCAAAATTATTTTTGCGTCGCTTCCTTCAGCACAAAATGATTATTAGCAATCATCTTCCACATCAACTCTATCAAATCAAATTTATTTATACGATTCTCGATTCTCTGCCAATTTACGAACGTCCTCGTGAATTTCGTTCCTCTGGGCTTCGCCTTGTCGCGTAAATAACTTATCGATGCGTCTGTAGGTTTGCTGTTCGTGAGCTCACTGTTCGTCGTCTCGGCTCTTTTGTCAAAGAACAAAGGTAATCGAGTTTCCCCAGGAATATGGGAAATTTGTTGCTCTCCAGCAGTCTCACGCGAGATAGAAATGTTTCTCGATCCCTTTTCGAACCGTTCCTGCTTTCGTAGGATGCGCAGAAATCCTAGAAAATTTTTATTCCAAGGGCCATGGGGAAGGGTCCTGCCTTTTCTGCCAACAATTTTTCCCCTATCATCAATCTGCCTGGGAATTTCGATGATCTTTCCCCGTGTGTCCCGTCGACGACTTGCTATTTCCATATACATTTGATAATATAAAAAAGAGAAAGAAATGAATTTTTTATAACTAATTTCGATAAGTAGAGTAAGATTGATAGAGCTTCTCTCAAAAATAAAATTTTCGACTCGTTTAGGTGAGTTGAGTTTGATAAATTGAAATTCAGATTACCGGAAAAGAAACATCGATCCATTATCAAGTTCTTACGCTTCGTTAGAATTATCGAGGCTCATCTGTTTTACTGAAATTAATCAAATAATCGCAATTTGATTAATCTGGATCTAGGACGTCATTTCGTAAAACGTTATTTCATAAAATTTACGTTTAGTAAAAACAAAATTTATTCTGATTTTATTTGAAAGTTTAATCTATCGTCTAATTCATATACTTCACTAGAATTATTAATATTCTATTTTTCATTCAGCTAGTCGAACCTAAACAACTTGATTAATCCAAATCAAGATTATTATACACCAAGGCCACCGTATATTAATTTATCAAGATCTCGATAGCCTGCAACACAGAATCGATCGACCTGATTCTAACACATCTCCGCCATTAATCGTTGCCCCTTAACCGTCTGAAATAAATTTTCAACTGGCTTGATCGGGCTTCTTGGTCTCGTTACCATCTCGGTATCGAGAGTTAAAACGGCTCCCAGTTTCCGGGACAACATCAGGACACCAGATAACGACATCATCTTTCTCTCTCTTTTCGACTGTTTCAAAGTCCATTTATAAGATTCATTAAAGTTTTGCCGGTCGTTACCATTAATCACAAAGCGGTGGGATGCCTGTTCGTGCGCTATACACGGGGAAAATAACTTTCCGCTTACGGGCGTACGAATCTACTGACCCCTTTTTGAAATATGAATTTTATATGCTAATGGTGGCTCGCTTCGGCGAGTTGCTTCGGCCGCTTACAACCGTAGGCGTTTCAATCTTCCGACGAAAATTCCGGCAGCCGAGCAATTTCTGTTCCAAGAGGTGGCTGAATAATAGAAAGAGCCGTACGGATCGAATTCGCTGCGATTTACGATCTATAAATTTCGTTTCTCTCTTTCTCTCTCGCTTATTTGTAATCCGCGTCGAAATTTGTTTGCGATGAAAGTTTTTTTGATTTTGAAAGATGAAAAGTCCGTGAAACCGAAAAGAACGCGGGAAAATCGAACCTCCGTTCCATTTTCGTCATTCGAATCCCTCTAAACGATAAATAACGTTAAATTCGATTCGCGTGATTGATTTTCCAGAGTACTACCACGATATGAATTTGTCTTTATTTTAATAACAGAGACAATACGATTGAGTTTGCGTTTACATTTACTGGGTTGATCGTTTTAATTGCTACGATCTTAAGACTTTAAGAGCACATTCTTGTTCATTCTCTGATCTTAATTTCATTTTACGAACGAGCAGGAAAATTGAAGTTTTATCAATCGAAAAATCAAGTTTCAACCCATCTCTACTTCTTGCTTTTCCCAATGGAACCGCTAATCTTTCCAGAAGAACGTTTTCTCTCACCCTAGGAGAATTTGTTCCAACGGTCTTTACGTAATCTTCAATAGTCGAAGAATCTTTAAGGGGTGTCATAAGTTGACAGAAGACGTCCGGGCTTATTCTTCTTTCCCATCAGGCTATCATCATCCGTCTTCTTGACTTCCTAACGATGAGTGGAAGAACATTTTACATGGACCTTATGAAACTTTTATCTATGGTATACCTTCCTTATTCTCGAAAAGGGAGATCGTTCCTATTATTATTCAAGTTTGCTATATTTATAACTCGAGGTAACTTTTATATTTTTATTATGTGGGGTGATTTGGGAAGTGTTTATTCATGAAAATCTAATTGATCTTTCTATTTTAATGTCCCTTGACTTGAATCAATAGAGTTCAAACGGGAACAACTCGTCAGTTTCAAAGTCAATTACGGTCATTTTTTAAATGTTCGAAAGTACTCAGGGAAATTTTGAATGTGATTGTTTCTGTATGTATGAAAGCGTCAAAGGAATTTTTATGTATCGTTTACGAGAAATTTAAAGGTGAAAGAATGCACACAACCCTTATGATAATATCCAATAGATAAAACAAAAATATAAATTCCAAATATTCGCAGTGTAATAACGATTTCAGTGAAAAATATATCACGTGAAAGTTGAATTGTTTCAATGGTGATGTAATTTGATTTGCCTGAAACGTATCGATTTACCGAATCTATAGAATAGTTCTTGTTCGCCTGTTCAACAATAGAACGTTTGATAGACTCAGTTGGTAATAGAATCGTTCAAGGAGGTGATCCTGTAATTGTTTTAAACAGTATAGATCATATCCGTGGGACATGGACACGTTGTTTACCCTTCAAGCCCTTTAAATCTCTGACTAACCTAACTCAATCCATACAACTTTTCCTCGTCTCAGAGACCATAGAAAGGAGACATTTAAATCTGGCTATCCCTGTGGGAACGTCCGGCGTCCACGTCCCGGGGGTTTGTCGTCCGGTGGGAAAAAAACAATGAACTCGTTTCTGACTGGTCCAGACTCCGCACTGGTGTCGATCGTATGAAAGGAAAAAAGAAGAGAGCGACTAACGTTCGAGGCTTTTTAAAAAAGCAAAAGAAAAAAAGGGAACGATTTACGTATCGAGAAAAAATCGTTTGGTTCGTGAGACATGATCTCAACTGGTTCCTCTCAAATAATTTTCTTGTTAATCTACGTACGCGAATCGAGATTTTAATCGGGACCCGTTTGGCCGTTGTCTCGACTTGCCTAATTAATGTTCGTCTAAATTATAATTAAAAGTATTATTTACATATATAAAATTATAATTTTAATTTTAAATTTTTATCATTACATTTTTTAGTAGTAAAGTGATATAACTTTTTGTAGTTATTGTCTACATTTTGTACTTATTGTACTTGTATGTTGTTACAGCCCCATAACTTAATTTCAGCATGTTTACCGAATCTGAATTTAATTAATTACCTTTCATTGTGTATTTTATTAAATAATAATAAAACTTTCATTCAATTTTTAAATTAAAGGACAGCAAATTCTAGTTCAAGTAGATTATTAAAATCCTTGGTTTCTGTGATTCGATCAATTTTGTTTATCAGATTTGATTATGTTTTGCTGGAAATGGTACAAGTGCAATTTCCAACATTCGCCAAGGATATTCCCTCCACCCTCTCGTTTATCAAAAGCAACATCCTTTACCGTGCAGGAAAATACGATATATCCATACAAACACCATTTCCCTAAACGAACGCAAATTCTGCTTTCCAACTATTCTCCCAACCCCAACACGTTGTTACATAATTCATAACAAGAACAGACTTTCTTGTTCAATCCTCTCGCTTCTCATCCCTTGGAAAGTAATAATTCCCAACTTATTTAATCTCCCTTATTCAGATATAATACACTTGGTAGACTATCTTTTTAATTCTACGAACTCTGCGTAAATATTTATATCTAATTTAAATAAAATTTTATTTATACTCTATCGTTATACACTCCTAAACGTGACTTTTCAAACATTCGATACTTCCTACCCGATGCTCACAATCAGATTTGATCTCCTTTCTACCACCTCGTCCTCCTCCAAACACTGATTCTCCCACAAATTCCCATGATCGTTTAATCACGCACGATACTTATCCCTAAGAGTGCTTTAAAATATCGATTTAGATTCACAAATTATTTAATTTTTAACTTAGACCTAACGATCGACTATTCACCTGTACAAACGCATCTGTTTTAGAATTCGTTTGAACGTGATTTCTTAAGAGTCAAGAATCTCATATTAAATATCCACTGTGAAACCTAATTTCATTTTTTTCACCATCCTATTCTCCTCGAAACATCTACCAACTCTCCCATCAGTTTCCCAAAAGGTATCCTATACCGAAATATCGTTTAATCGAACACCATATTCCGGATGTCCACGATATCCACGTTCCCAGGAATAGGTGAGTAACGAACTGGCCCTACCTGACGTCTCGTCGAGGGTTCTCAGAAGGGTGTACTCGTACAGGGGTGTGTGTGTGTGTGTATATATATATATGTATATATACAGAATATGGTTGGGCACTATTACAACGAATAAGAGAGAAGGGAAGAGAGTAAAGGAGGCTCGTGCGAAATTCGATGATTCGCAGGAACGGATGACGGGGTGTGTAGCGACAGGTAGTTCCCATGGGAGGTTCATGGCGGAGGATTCCCACAGGAACGAGACGCGAAACCGGGCCACGAGACTCGAGGCGAATTCCGGTCGGCGATTCTCTTTGATTCTTTCGCGAGGCTCGCTTTTATCGAGTCGAGAATCGAGTTCTATGGCTTTTCACGTATTCTGCTTCATTTGTCTCTCCCTCTCTCTCTCGATCCCTGACAAAAATTCGTCGGTAAACTAAGGATTTTTATGCATTTATGGGAAACTTAAAACTGCGAAAATGAATAGAATCGTATGACGTGAAAGGACATATAAAATATCTTAAGTATACTTGCTCGTTGTAACATTTAGCGAGTGAAACAAATCTCTGATTAAGTTTTATTTCCTTAGCTGCGTTGAGAAAACATTTAATTTGCATAAACGTTCGCGGTCTACTCATCACCAATGTTTAACTGTCCCTCAGGAAGTTTGTTCTGGTTTTGCATAAATCATTTAAGCGATCGTTCTCTTTTTACCTTCCCCTTTCTCCCTTGTTTTTTTAAAATCAGCGTTTGCGAACTGGGGAAAAATTCTCTTCTCTGTATGAACGATAATTCGTGGAAATTTGCGAATTTGCCAGAGGAACGACGTACAGTCGCTCGTGAAAGCATTCGAACATTTAACGTAGAAAGTTTTTACCCGTATATCATATGTGTTACGTAAAGCGTTTTGAAGTTTCATTTCGATTTATTGAAATTTCTTCACCGGTAGTTCCCATATATATTTATAGATTGGTTAGAAATTTTATCAATATGATCACGATAGATGGCACAGCTAATTCGACTGCAGGAAAGGACACGATAAATCAAATTTCTTATCTTCTACGGGGAAGCAGTCAATCAATTGGGATAATTGGGATTTCCAAATTATCTTTTTATTTCATGCTCTTCAAAATTTTCAAGTTATTGCTGGTCATAATAATTACACCTTTGGTATCCTCCAAACTTATCAGTTTCGTTTTCAACGGACTCACCTTTTAATCCAACAGACTGTTTTCTTTCGAGATTACCATATCAATTAAAATCTTTCCATTTAATCATAACGTAAGACCAAAGTCAGGAAATTAACAAAGCTGTACCTATTACATGTTTCCTCTGTGAACCTCATATTCATACAGAACTTCGTAAAACTTTCCTGCAAACGACGTGTTTGTGATTCTTTAGGATCGCGTTTTTAATGACTGGTTGCGCTTCCTTGCGAACAAACGTTTCGTAAACATTGCAGTACAACGAAGAACCACAAACACGTCATCTAATAACTATCCTGAAACTTCAAAATCTAAGAAAGTTTCTGCAAGTGTAATACTTTCACGAACCACTCTCGAAAGACAAACTGCAAACTGGATTGCTAAACTTTCAAAATCCCATACTTCGTCACTACTCGCCCCCGTACGAACCTTTATACATACATACACACGCAAATGCATTGCTGGGTCTCTGCGCAGATGCCGCGGAGAGGTTGCTGACGTTACTGGGCGTGGACGAGGATCTCGAGGACCTGGTGTCGTCCTCCGAGGACGAAGGTGTCGAACTGGACGATCTCGACGAGGACGAGGAGGAAGACCAGCGCGAGAACGTCAGACTGTTGCATCAGTTGGCCGCTTCTTTGGCTGAGGAATTGAAGCAATCTCATCAGAAACAGACTTCGAACAGGCTCCTGGCCAGAGGTGATCCCTTCGATAGGGATCGAATGGAGCTGATTGGGATGAGTTACCTGGAACACAGTTGCCTTGATGAGGTCGAAGACCCGAAAGGAAGCAGCTGTTATCGAGACAGCGTGGCCGATAAGTGTCAGAGACAAGATTCGTCTCATTCGTTTGGCAAACAACACGCGATCTTCGAGCCTTATCAATGTTTGGAGGGCCGTTTGAGGATGGACCAGGAAAGAGATGAAGGCAACAGCGACGTCGAGCAGGTTCCAGCGTCCTGGAATGCCGGCTGGGACGCCTGTGCTACGGAAGCCCTCAGATATCTCGTGGAGGACGAGGGACTGCCACCTCATCATCCTACAGTCGTGGCGATGAAGGATCATCTGGAACTCCAAAGGGAACGCGCCTTCGCTCGATACACTACGTAAAGGAGTCACTCTGATTTTTATCGGATGAGGTACTTCTTTTTTTTCATTTTTGTTTATTCTTAAAGGGAAGCCCGTCTGGCTTTTACCGATAGGAACGCTCCCAGTGATGGAGGGCAATCGCGAGCCGAACAGAATGGAAACGAGGGGGTATTTCCTGTTCGGAAGCGGAGGTTGAAAGATGAATGTGGGGATGGATGATCGGAGGTGGTCAGATTCTTGTGGAATTAAGGAAGTCTTTGGTAATAGGTGTAGTTATGGGTTCGGGGTGGAGGAATTTATAAGAGGATTAATAACTATGTACATTATCGGTTGGGAAGTATTAGGCCACTTACTGAGTGAATTTGAAAATTAATTGGAAGATTATTAAACGTTGAGATTGTTAACAAGTGATTAGTAAAGCGATTAGCCTTGAAGATTGTTATCTGGTTTGGAACCTACGTAGACATATGAGATATTTTTCTAATGTGCAAAATTATCTCAAGTTCGTTTTACATATAACTTTTTTCATAATAACGAGTTAAACATGTCCTTAAAATATTACGAGTCTTTCTGTACTTTGTACGAATATTTCTTATAAATTCTCAAGTACAAAATCATGATCAATTAGTAATTTCCTTGATAATTTGAATCAGCTATCGCATTTTATATCGAACCATAAAGTGTCCTAATACATTGATCAACTCCATAAAATGAGAACTACGAAAAAGTAATGATGTTACAATCGCTGTCATTTAAGTCATATGATTATTATATCATCATATAATAAATAACTAATGGAAATAAGTCGTTTATTTTTCGAAACTCAAATACTAATCACGTATCTGTGTGATAAAATTGAGAAATACATAATTTAAATAAAAGCAGGAGTTGATCAGTTTGGCTTTCAAGAGGCTCACTTATGAACAGGGCTGTATTTATCCACTTTTCAAGAAAACCTTTTCAAGAAAAATCTAGAAAAGGTTAAATCGTTGATATTCTCTTCTGAGATATCTTAAAGTTTGGACTTCAGCTGCGAATTTCAATGGTTATACACTGGAAGCCTCGTGTCCCACATTCACTTTTCAATCATCTCGAGTGGAAGCTTCGTGATCGTCCGCACCTTGGCGATTTTGCTCGAGCAGAGAAGTTCCTGTCACAATAAAAAGAAGGAAACATGACGAAACGAAGAAGGAGAATCTCTTTCCATTCAGAATAAAATGCATTCACCGTGTGTTTGTAAAGTGAACGACGCTTTCATACGGCGCACCGTGAGAGAGACACTGTGCTCGTCAAGTAGATTCGAACTTCTCCATAGATTTTTCTGGAGGATGTGGCTGTGGCTTCGTTCCGGGCAACTTTTTTTCAGGACGAGTTTTCTCGTCGAGCAATTACCGTGAGAATGTCGCGCGACTGATTTCTTCATAGCTTTGTCGCACGTCAAAAGTGAACGCCCGCTCGTCAATCCCTTTCTACGACCTTTCTCCTCGCCTGAAAATTAACAATTAAGTGTTAGATCGTGTAATAAGTTCGTTCGCATTTCCTTCACAGAGCACCAAACTTTTATGTAAGATTACTTTTATATAAGAGCTATTTAATCGCCGATTTATCCTTTGCAATTGAATCGAGCAACTTACCATGTTCATGTAGTTATTTAATAACTGATCTACTCACATTCTTGATGTTATTTAACGATTAGCCGTGAACAAAATTTTCCGAGCATCGAAATAATAGAGGAAACAGGAATAATTTCACGAAGATCCAAGAACGTTGTTCTTCCTTCGTTACTATCGTTAGATAATAGAATTATAAGCAATATTTATATTATATCACTTGTCATATATCAACCAGCTAATATAGACAATGTTTATATAAAATTCCTGAGAATATTCATCAGAAGACAGATGAACTTGTTACACGATTTAATAAATAATCAACCAAAAATTCTAAAAACTCTAGGCTAATTAATACTAAGTACTATACTCTTCAAAGAGTTAAGATTCACGTTTGACGAAGGCTTCCAGCGACAAAACGATTCCGTTTTTTACTAGGCATTGTACAGTCACTGATATATTCCGTTTCTGGCTAAAAGACGATCGTGGATTGATAGATCTGCGATTCCTCAGGTTCCTACATCGATGATACAGCAGAAGGAGGATGAACTTAACATCCAATGGCGTGTACAGATTCACGTGTTTGCATTCAATTACCAAATCAGCATACTTTTCTTTTTTATTAATTCGTCCAACCATAAAGCGAGCCACCTTTTTTATCATTTTTTTTTCTTTAGTAGCACAATTTTGTACTGGTTTTCATGTATTGTCGTTAATAATATTATAATCGCCATCCTTACTAGCATTATCGATTATTTTTCTTTTCCATTTTTTACTATTATTTTTTTTTAATTATTTTTTTATATTATTTATTGTACCCTTATCGTGTTAGGCTAAGGAAATAGTTCTCTTTTCTCGCACGCTTTCGATCCATTGGACGTTAGATTCACTCCACGGAAAACGAATGTCAATAAACGATGTCAATACGAAGGGGTTCATACGCTGGATCGATATGAACGAGAGAAAAAAAAAGGGCTGAACATCCCACGGGGCAGAATTTCTTAATTAATGTCGACAAAGAGAAACCTGTAGATTTTTATCGTGTATCGCTTTCGACTTTTTAACCTTTCAATATTGCAAACAATGAAATATCATGTTAAGCAAGATATTAAAGAGTTCAATTATTTTTAAGGATACGAAAATAATTCGATCGATCGAATGATCAGGTCGATTGAAGAAATTTTAGATTTGATAAAAACGATTTTCTTTTATATTTGTTTTTTTTCCGGAGTAGTGAACGGATACACTTCATATAGTGTCCTGCACATTTCAGTTTTCTTAAACAACATAGTCATCGTGTTACGTTATTTTTATTACCGCGGATATTTATACAAATATGGGAAATCTTAGTGTTCAAATATGTACATAATGTTCAAAAACATATAAACTATATAAAGTGATATCCATCATGATATTTATCAAACTATCTAAGTTGTATTCCTTTGGCTTTATTCCCCAATGCAAATTTGCTTGAACATCTGCAGTTTAGTGCGTCAGTTTTATCGATATCGACTGATTTTGCACATTTGAAGGGTTGAAAAGCGAGGAGAGACGTCCGTTGAAATCAGAACTAAATACTCCTAGAACAAACTTGTAGATTATTTTACCGTAACCGTGTGATAATTCGAAATTATCAAGTTTTTTAATCGTTCGAATATTGCATCGCATTTGTGCCCGTTTTCTCAACATTTTTTCCAAAAGTTTACCAAGTGCCTCCGTTTAAGTCAAGCTCGTAAATCTTGACCCCATAAATAGACGGTGGATTTTTATGCAAATTCATATTTTTGAAGATAAACATAAAGAAAGTAGAACTCTCGGTAGAAAATTGTTTTGCCTGCCAAATATTATAGAAAGCAGTATACGTTGGACATTTTATACATTTTTTCATATTACGTGCACTCCGTGCAGTTTCCATATAAACGCATAAAAATCTGTGTAAGCTATACTCGTAAAGCTTACTCTACACGCTAATTTCAAACCAGAAATGCTCAAGAACTTACAAAAAAAAAAAAAAAAAAAAGAAAGGAAAGGAAAAACAGTGCAATGCAATGTTCGATCGATTCCGATTAAAAATTCGTATACGATTGGGGGATCCAGTGTCGTCGATGGAGCGGCAAAAATATTTAACGCTAGCTAATATCGAATTCTAAAAAGACAGTTCATCGATTAGATAGGTTTATAGAATATTTCTAGATGATTAAGTCAGCGACGAATCGTTCCTGGTGTACGAGGACAATTGTTCAACGTCGACATTGGATCGATGAAAAAGTCGTAAATCGGAGCATAAATTGTGGCGAGTGATTTTCGATCGACGATCGAACCTTTGATCACGAATCACTCGCTCGAAGAACCAGAGAGAATTTTCTGCCACGATCATCGATCTCGTGGAGACGACGTTCCATTTCGTTTATTTTTACGCTTTAACCCTTACGATGCCTATGTTTGACTATAATTAAATAATTACTGTGTACGCAGTTTCATTGAAAAATTCGATTTCAATCTATTACAATCCGTTATAACTAGACTGCTAGAATACTCGTGCAGATTTACACTTTCGCACACATGATTTAAAAAATGAAATCGAAGAGAAGAGATCTTTTCCACTTATTAAATATTGAAACAAATATTTATACTCTTTATGTATTTTTAGGTATTTTCCGTGCAGTTTATGTGTTTTTAAATACTATGTGTATTCTATGGACTCATGCACAGTTAAATTTTTTATATATACGTTTTCTTATAATTTAAGCCCACTTATAATTTATATTTTTCAACGTAAAGATCGAGGACGACTGGACGCACTATTATTTTTCTAACTAATAAAATTGCGAACGAATATTTCATGTAAAAGTAGTTTGATTCCATAATGGGGAATTTAATGAAATACTTGAATGTTTTTCATGTTCTTAATTACTATTTTTAGAATAAAATTATTAATAGCTAGTTGCACATTCCAATACGAATTTAACAATACGTGTAATACAGTATTGAAACCATTAAAGATGGCAATTAAGAGAGAAATTCAGATCTTTAATTAAATTACTTTTATGAAATTAAACAACTTTCACTTTCATCGAACATTTTTCCCTATCTTTGATAATTTGAAACATTGTGCGAATATTAAAGAATCTGTTTTTTTTCTTTAATAATCGAGCTTATTCAAAAATGGCTGGAAAAATGAATCACGCAGCGTGAAGATGAAATCGCGTGCCTCCTCTGAACGACAATTTCCTCTAAATATTCGCGATGAACACGTTTCCACGAGATCGAGTCAGGATCGACTCACCACTTGTACATATGTGTAATATATCGTTTTAACTTATATACGACTATTGTTACTTTTACAATAAATCATTGTAGATAACATTGACCAGTAAATAAACGAGCGCTAAGTTAATTAAACTCTTTTTTTCATAGTTCCATTCCACGATGATTAATCATGCATCATTATTAGACTGCGGATATTTATGCGAATTTGCATTTTTATACACATAATTTACAAAATGGAACTTACGTAGAAGGTTGTCTAATTTACTAGATATCGTAAAGGGTGTTGTATCGAATATCGAAAAGAGTTTCAATGTTTTCTACATTTTTTCATATTACGTGTACTCTAGGCATGCTCAAATTTTCAATAAACGCATAAAAATCCGCGGTTTGTTTTTTACAGTGCTAATGAAAGCTCAAAATATTTTATATAGCACGTCTAATACATACACTGCTGACCATAAATATTAGAACATTTATTCGTTATATTTATCGGAAAAATTGAACGAATTTTATTTCATGTAGTATTCTACGTGGCAAGACGTGTATGTGTGGCGCGAATAAAATTACAGATCCATAATAAAATAAGTAGAAAATAAAAGTGAAAGGCATATATGTATTTGTATCAAATATCAACTGACCTAATTCCTATGGCCGTCGGTGTACACAAAAGGTTTCCACGGTAAGTATTGAAATATCATACTTTTCTCAAGCACAGTACCTTGAGAGATGACATTGTAAACAACGATCGTTTGTCGTCGAAAAACAATTTTCCAGATAATTTGTCTTTTCATCTGCCACAAAGGAACAGACGAAGAGAACGTCCTTTCAGCTTGTCCAGCTCGAAGAAGTCGAGGAACGTGTACATTGTACACGTATGGAGATTTTGAAGGGATCCAAGAGAACAGAGAAATCCAGGAAGCATCACCGTGGCTGTGGGCTGTGGACACTAGAAGAACCCATAGGAAGGCTCTATCTGGCACGCGACCAGGTTGAAAAGGATCCCATGGGCAGGTTTATCGTGGCAGCTTGCCTTGGGGATCTCTCTACGCCAATGGGGCATCTGGTGTCGGTTCGTAGCACATGCCATGCATCTGCTCCGTCGAGGTACTTTTGTTGTCTTCGACGTTCGTTCGGCGAAAATACGTCCAAGCTGCTGTTACCAAGGGAATCTATGCTCTTTCTCACACTGAATCGTTCCTCCATCAAAGATTTACCGATGCTGATTTATCTTTATTCGAGATTTTAATTAGCGATCGATTAAAGAAACCGTTAGCCTCGATTCGAATCTCCCGCCGATTCTAATCGATGACCACCTTCGTAGCATTTTCGAACAGCAACGGTTGCCACATGAACGAGACTGATTTTGTAGGCCGGCAAGGAAAGATCATATCTAGTAATTTCTCGTTGAAAATTGGAAGATCTGGTGGATATATACGAAGATAAGAGTTTAAGCTCTGCTAATTGGACACGTTTCTTGATTCTCTCGAAGGACATCGTATCTCGTATCTCGAAGATTGAAATTCTCAGACGACGTTCGATTTTTTGATATCGCTATTCCGAAACTTTTTATTATCGTTCGAAAATCTTCGTCTGGCGATTTCTGTTTCAAAAATTTATAAATCTTACTTGTACGCTTTGCGAAAGTTTTAAGTTCTCCCTTGGAATATAATTGGACGTGTTTCTTCATTTTCCTGGAGAAGACGCAAACTTACGTATCTAGAGGATTTAAATTCCCAGAGGGGACAATAAATCCAACGTCCAAGTTCTCGGAATTGCCATTCCACTTTGCAATCTTCATTGAAAGTTACGAACAACTGCTTCTGAAACTTTCTGCTATCGTTCGAACGTGGCAATCTCTATCGAGACTTACGAAGTCCGATAACATCACTTTTTCCACTCATCTGACATTCAATGTTCGAATAGCCTGTTTCATAAATTTTACTCCGAGACGCGAATTCGAAACGCCTTCTGCACGATCATTTACCAACTAATTTGATTCGATTATCTATAAATAAATATAAATCTACGTGTCTCCGTGTATTGTAAAACGCTGTAGCTAACGCTATAATACCATGAACGAGGATTTACGAACCAATTGCATAGCATAATTCATTCTATAGCGTATCTCGCTATAGTCGAAAATCCAAAATCGAATTATCCAAAAGGGTGCTGACCGTTGGCCTGCGATTCTCGCGAGTTTAATTCGCCCCCTTTTAATTCCGACGATCTCTAATCATCCCCGGGAACATCCTGCCGGGTGTTCGAGCTGGCTGATGCCTTTTTTTCCACACGAAATCGTTTCGATTTTTTCGACTGGCTACAGTGTGGTCGTGAACGAGAAGGCAGAGGGTGGTCGAGAGGGGAGCGAACAGCTGTTCCTGGTTGAACCGTCAGGTGGTATCCCCGTGTTCGTCAGCTGCGGGGGTGAAAATACGAGAAAGGGTTGCGAGCAGACTCGTTTCTGCTGATCGGCCACCGAATTCCCCGGAATAGGTCGATTGGAAAACTTGAGACACGAATATTCGTGGGATCAGGATTCCTTCGTTTGTTTTTTTTTTAAATATCTTTTTTTATATCGACAGCGGTGTAAAGTAGCTGGTGGCAGATGCTTGGAACCTGGAAATATAGAGTTCCATGGGCTGATGAATGAAACGGAGTGTGCACGTTTAAATTCTTTAAATATTCTTGGATACTATTTGTTGGTTGAAACAGTTAGGGGATTGATTCTGTTAGATCGATTATTTGAACGACGGTAAAGACATTATGGAAATGTCAGAGTCCATGAGTTAATAAGCGAAATGCTACAAGCTTGGATCCTTTTAATAGTTCTGGATATCACATTGGTTGAAACGATCAGGGAATTGACTTTATCAGATGAGTAAAATTATTTGAATGAAAGCAAAGATGAAAACATAAAGTTTCATGGGTTAATAAGTGAAACGGAGTCTACAAACTTGGATTCATTGAATAATTTTGCATACTACATTGGTCGAAACGATTAGAAGATTGAAATTATAAAAGGATTCTATTGGATCAACTATGTATATTTGATAAATTTGTATCAATTCATTTATATGAAATTAACACTTTTTATAAAAATGTTCGAACAGATAAGAAGAAAAATAGTTTCAAAGGCTATCGTACAAGAATATATGAACAACAGCTACGATATAAAATCCTGTAATTATTTCAATCAATTTACATTCAAATAATCAAGAAAAGATTTTCGGGAGTGCAAACCGACCAATGCAACGAGAGATAAATTGTTTCTGCTGATAAACCTAAGATGTTGAAGAATTGTATACACTGTTTTACAGGTGCAGCACATACTTGAAAATTTTTTCTCCCATCTCGAGCAGTTGTCTCCACAATTGCGTTCATTTATCTTCCACGGAGGGACGAAGATGTTGGTGGCTTCTGGAAAAAGAAGGTAAATACTATCGCTATGAAACACGAAGAAGCAAACGATAAACTCCTCGTCGTTAACTAAAGGTAAATTCCATCAGAAGCTTGGTAAGGAAGTTTGTTTAAAAGATCGAAGGCAGATCTGCTGATGCATTTACCCTTGTAATGTGCTAATTAAACTTGGGAACCGGTTACCAACATTCTTTCCAAGACCAATTGCAGTATCAGGACTGTCGATATCGAGTTGGTTTCCTTGTTCGTATCGCATTTGATGAAGCGTGCGTGTCTTCGGCTACATAAAGTTAATTAGTTCAATATTTGATAGCGGACACGCTGATAGTCAGAGTAATTGAATGCGTTACCTCGCTTCTTGAATTTTTCCGATTTTTTAAATTCCAAGTTATTTCGTTTAATGTTACGGAACTTGGCAGATCCTTTGTGTGGAATTTTCGTTGCCTTTCACCGAACGTTTCGAGCTTCGTCAGCCAAGGATTGAGAAACCTAGGTGTGTGGCACGAGCCAGGCCCTAATCAAAGATCACTGTTTCCTGGCAGATGTTTTTGATTTTTCAAAATGTGAGAGGGGGAGTCCACCTTTCTTCTTTCATGATGTTTTCAATGGTGATCTTCTTATCGCTTTTCCTGGAAATATTGGGCATAAATTAGCAGTGGAATTTTAAAAATATTTAAAGACGCTGTTGAATAATATATACACCGTTTCTTTTGATGGCTTATATATAGTGTTTTCTCTTTTCAGCGATGATTTCCTTTTATTTATAATAGTCTAGTAGCCTACGATTTTTCATACTGTATAAAGATACACTTTTAATAAAATCTGACCATCTATTTTTATGTAATATGAATTTCAAAAAAATATCGATCACCGAAAAACGCTGTCCATAGTTCGCAGATACCTATGCAATTTTATGTTTCTACAAACACAATTTGAAAGATAGAATCTAAGCAGAAGCTAAATACCATAATGAGTACTGTACTTTGGATGTTTTCTGTATTTTCACATGTTATGTGTATCCCCCACGAGTGGATAAGAATCCACAGTTTATAGATTATTATGGCAATGAATATCTCGAATAATAATATCGAGAAATAAACGAAGTAACCAGGAAACAATGTTGAAAAATGCCGCGTTGCGGTGGAAAGGTGGGCCAAGCTTCACGGCACGGTTAGTAGAAACTGGCAGCAGATGTATACTTCCGGCAGCTGTAAGAGTGGTGTCGTGTGCCTTTATGTTGCACGCGCCGATTGGCCATTAAAGAATAGGCGCAGCTGGGGGATTTGATGATTTCGAATGGAATCAATTTTCTGACCCAACTGATCGATGTATCGTCCTGCGTCTGTAATTTTGTTTAAATTATTACAAACATTCGTTCCGAAATTCTACTCGCTCGCGATGAGAAGTATGTCGGTATAAATTAACTTCTCAAGTTTCCATAATTAAATTTCAGACGAAATAATTTAGCGTGAGGATGCTACACGGAAAGAGAGAGAGAGAGAGAGACATAATACAATATACGGATGGAAGTTTGTACAGAGACACACGTGATAATTTATGCCGGGTTTTTATCGCGCCAATGGGAACGTCCAACTTTTTTTTTTAATATCTTGCAACTCGCTGCACATGCTGGAACCATCTGTCGTTGAACAAAACTTTTCACTTTCGTAGTTACGGCCGCGAGACTTTTATTGCCGGCGTACGCATCGCATTTTGTGTTTTAACATCTTCATGCTTTGCCTCTTTTCTCGAGCTGCGAGGGAAATAGCTTTCGCGTTACATTCAAGACCTGCAGAAATATGCCTGAACTGCATATTAAGCTGGAAAATGATTGTAGTAGCGAATCAGAGAATTTTTACTGGGTATAAAAACTTTTAGTTGCTTTCTTGGTAGGAATTATCATACTCGGTGCAATTATGAATCTGGCATTTGTTGTTCTTATAATTGCTACAAATATGCAGTTGTTTAATGTTAATTGATGATTACTGACAGATGATTAATGTTATCCTTCGTTGAAATGTCGATTCGTCGATACTAGAACATTCAATTATTTGAGATTACAAGCAAAGTATTAAAACTTGCACCAGAGGAATCAAAACGGAAATACACGAAAGAACATGTGTATCTATTTAAACGTTTTGCAAAGAAAAATCGTGCAAATCCTCAAGAATGTAGTCTCTTAACTCTACAACATTTCTACGAAAGATTACAAATTAAAACAAGAAAGAGAAAAAAATTCTGTAAGAAAAAATTACGAAAGTGTAACTATTTATTTTTAACATATTACTTACTTTTATAATAGTCTTTGTTAATATATACATTTAGATGCACGTGTTATAAATTAGTGGCCTTAGTGTTAAATTCTGCTTCTATAAAATCGGTTGAGACGACTAATATAAATTCATATAGATGAACATGGAGGTGCGAGTTAAGATCGCTATTAAATTCCTGTAGATATAGGGACATATAAATTTTAACTCTGTTGGAATAAGCTTCAGAAACAACTTGATTCGCCTTCAAAAAATCGAGACAGTTAATTTGGACGGTTTCTCTCACTGAGAAATAGCTGAAAGATCCCGGAAGATCCGGGCATATTGTGCATGGAAACAGCAGCATCTCTGTCCAAACTATTCTACGCTGTAATTCGAGTGATTTTATCTCGTGTCTGCATCGACGTGTTACGATTCTCGGACGTGGCAATTCAGCCAATTTACTCGATTCCCCCGACGTTCCACAATGGCTTGCCAGAAGTCCCCATGACAATATCGTGGACATCGTGGAATGCAGACAGATCGAGCTGAACCGACACGTTCTCCACGCGAATTCACTGCCTTTTGTCGCAATATATCACTTTGCGGACCGCTTGGACAGTAATAGAAAAATTATAACTGCACAAAGTACGTAGTATTATAAATGAAGCAAATATTTATGAGATATCGATAGAATTCCTCGAATATTTTTCTAATTTTTCATAGACGAGATAATTAATATTTGAATGTTTGATGATCCAGATCTTGGAGATGAGACAGTGATTTTACGACAAGTTATAAATTAAAGAAATATTTGTAAAATATCCATCAAAGTTATATTTCTGTTTGATCACTAAAGAAGTTACTATAATTTGAAAATGACTGTCTACCGTGACTATGACTTTGATCTAATGATCCAAATTTTCATTATACATTGATTCTGCTTTGCATTTGCGGATGCTTGTCACGTGGAATTAATGCGCGGTACGTGTCTCGAATAGACGTTAGTTGCCCTGGAACCATAGAATTAAGCAACATATCCCATCGTCCAAATTGTATTATATTACAGTGGCTATAAAAAATATTAGCATATACGTTTGTTCTCCAAGAAAGCGACTTTTTTAAACAGGTATTATATCCCATTTTTGACAGCATTTCAATTTTCTCTAGTCATATGGAAGTACTAAATGACACGAAATTTAATATATTTGAATCTAATTAATTAATATATACATTTTATAACCGATACAACAAAGTATAAAATACTTTTTTAAATAAAAATACTTTTTTGTAACCACCGTATATAGAGAACAAAAAATTTGTCCAAACGTCTCTCACGTTCGTCGGTAAACGTAATTCTCTTTCAGAGTTTTGATTGATGGTAATTCTTGATTAAAAGATTAGCTTGCTTGTTACGTAATAGCATTTAGAGATGAACCTGGGTCGATGTCCGATTCAGAATATCCTTCTGTGTAGATAACTTCTGTTTGTTTAAACTGCCATTTGGAGCTGCTTTGCTATACTGGATATCAGAGCCTTTAATTAAACTGTCTGTAAACCTAGTCGTTCCTGTGTTTGCATCGTAGATGCGCATAGATATACTTATGCAAGCGAGTTATCGGCAAATCGACGTTAATTGCCATTTGGCTCAACTCAGTGACAAGGCGCGCAATAGTTGGAATCTTCAAGCACGATTAATGTATGATATCCTTTCTGATTTGTCCAATGAGATTTTATATATGTTATTTATCATTATAATAAATTCTTTGCACCTTGATGAAGTAATATGTAATTCATTTATGCCTTCCAGTAATGTTTATGTAACTCTTATTCGTTATTTCCCTGCTTGATCCTTAAATTTTAATTAATGCAATGATTAAATCCACTTATGTGACCTCTATCATGGTATTGCTCGTAAGAAGTGACTTTAACCAATTTTTGCAGTAAATGTAATAAAATGTACGACTCAATGACGAATCGGTAATTAGAACAATTACTAGGCTTTTACAAAGTCATTAGACTATAAATGTAAAAAAATAACTTAAGCGTGGTTCTTTTATATTCTAAGCGTAACTAATTAATTTTGCATACCTTTAATCAAACATTATTGTATCGTATCATATACTTTTTCTATTATCTTATACCCTGTGTAAGAGTTGAAAATTCAAATGAGATTCTATAATTATTAAAGAAAAAATGCATAAAATATCTAGAGCGAAATTTCAAATAATATTAAACATGTAATGCTAATACCTACTAAAGATTGATGGTAACGCGGTATAATATTTAATACGTAAAACAAATTTCTACTTAAATATCATTTAATCGCATTGATAAAAATATGAATTAGCATAGGCATTCGCAATCTGGTTATGAAACACGATACATCTATTGTTTGCATCTCCATGGACAGGTAAGTGATGAATTCCACTGTAACACGAGGCACCGAGGAAATCTTTGCAAGTTTAAAAAATTGTTGGCACGCGCGTAGAGGCCGGAAGCGGGGGCTCGAAACCGAGGGTGCAAACGAAAGAGGTGGACTCCACGTTTGTCTCTCGAGCCCTCCACTAACTTTTTCCCCCCCATATGGCCGGCACATGTGGGTTCCCCATGGGCTACGGAGGGGGCAAAGTAATCGGGAAACCAGCTGATGGTCGCCGTTTGTTGGCCTTCTTCAGTTACTCTTGGACCGTGCTGTGCTCCGAATCCGCTTTCGCGGCGTTCCATCCAACCGTCTCCGATTTCCACGATAAATTGCAGCAAGTATCACCGTGAGAAACGACCTTAACCCGTTCCCTAACTGGATCCACGAGAGGAAAGACGAGACAGAGCAGCAGCAGCAGCGCAGGACGCCGATATAATCGAGGTGAGTTCGATGAAATCTCGACGACGCCATTCAATGCAGAGCTTCGCTCTCTGATCCGCTATTTACTCTGAGTCAAACTCTGAAATTTAATTAATAGTTACTTGACAGTTTCCATGTTAATATATCTTATACTCAAGTGAACGTAGAAGTTGGATAATTGGTAGTTGTTTCAGCGAGGCTTCAATTAAATCTGAACGTTTAATTTCCTGCTAGGTCGGCCGATTCGATCGATGTTTTTGCTGTCGGTATTAAAGATAAGAATACGCTCCAACGTGCAGAGATCCTCCATCAAGAGTCGGTATAGTTCAAAGCTTAATTGCTAGCCGTTAGGCGGTTTATCGAGGTTTTTCACTCTCGATAGCGCAATTAGCGCTAATTAAACTTGTTAATTGCTGCTCGAAAGTTTAAGACTGTGCTACGAAGGCGTCGGGAAACGACACTGGAAATATCGTCTACGAGAGAAATAGGGTTTTATCGTTCTGTTATGAAATCTCGATAAATAATTAGTCTTACAAGTTTTTTCAAATTACTTTCCTATAATTGTACAGTGGCTAGAAAAAGTATTTGCACTGTATATATTATAACATTTATTGCAGCAAGTAATTAGCTACAAGCTTGTTAAATTTCGTATACGTGCCTACAAAAGTTTGGTACTGTGAAAATGAAGTACATAAGTAATAATAGATATTACTTGATAAATAAAAGACGTTCTATTTGAAAATAAGTATAGATGCAAATACTTTTCGTAGTTATTAAACTGATTTTATACTGTTACCTTTTGGGTTACGTGGTCTTACAAAATTCCTTAAGTCCAAAGCAAAAATATTTTTAAAGCGTCGATAGATTTAAATTAAATCTCATAATTTTTAAATCTGAATACTATTTAGTAAACAGCTCCGTTTTGCTCAATGATTTACGAGGCAGATGGTCGTAAAAGCCAAAGAAGAATATCGTGTATATCTTGTCAAATTAACTGATATTATCAAAGTTTATCACGCACTTGCAAACAATCGTGTATCTGTAAATTGACACAATCATTAAACAAATATATACAACCATAACACTCAATTCTCTAATTATTTCAATCAATTTACATTCATACAACCAATCAAAGATATAGGAGGGACCAAATGCTCGAATATAAAGCGGAATGAAATAAAAATGGAACAGAGTTTACGTAATAAATGAAGACTCAATGTCCTATTTTAACTCGTTCGTGTGTTTCGTCGACAATATTCTAGGAATTTGGCGAATAACTGTTCTTCCATGACTGTTAGCCAAGTTAAAACGCTCGTGTTCGCGAATTTTCGAAGAAGATAAATGTTTATCGTTGCTCAGAGCGGAAGTGGAAAAAGTTAAAGTGGCTGCCAGAGTCTTTCAAAACTTCCTATAGCCTGTGCTTAAAACTTCTCCAGCGTAAATAGAGGGGGAAGATATTCTAACTTTTTTGCAGTCATAAAAGTAGCAATTCCTGGGCTACAAGCTCATCAGAATTATTGTTCCATCTTATTGACGATCAAATAGAAACTTTGACGATATTTCTACCATAAAATCGCAACCTTCCGGACGTTAAACTATTCTCGTTTCTTTTCAATCTTGACAAACCTGGGAAGAAGATAACGTTGTTAATAGAGAAATTCTTATTAATATTTAAGCACTATAGTGCTTGATAATATTTAGATTAACATACTTTTTGTCTTTTGTTATGTAAAGGCACGCATTCTATTTGACAACAATGAGAATTTTATTTGTTTCTCGAGTGTGTAATATGACATAGTCGTTTGTGGATATTTAACTCAGTTTGTATTAACAACAGATAAATGTCGCTAAACTATGTGTCTTAATAGGAAAGTTATGATTAAAAGCAGTATTCAACGCCTTCTTGTGACATTTATAAGAAGCTTTAGAAAGCTTTGTATCACGAGATACAATAAGAACGAATGATAAAATGTAATGTAATAAGAACGAATGATAAAATCGTTGCAGGTCAATTATTCGTAATATTGTAACTAAATTATGTTCTCTTAGAACTAAACGTGGGACCACATACCTTTGCACGTACGTACGTAATACGTAGAAAAATTAATGTTCGATAAATTTTTTTACTATTACATCGTATTTTAATGTTAATGTTACTCGCTTGAGACATAACTCGAACGTTAAACATTAAAACCGCTTTTCCAAAAATTATGGACTATAAAGTTCAATCTAGAATTCTAACTGTGCAACTGTCCTGCTACAACGATGCGACTAAAACGAATAAGTTTAAAAGAAGACAGCGAAAGAAACGACTACATTTTCATTTGCAATAAAAAGGGTAATAAAAAGAGCTACTCGAAGCTTCATTGTTTTCGACTGTCCATCTTACTCTGTTCCAACGGTCAGCGAATCGAGGAACAGTGAAATGCTTTTTAAAAGTTGCAACCGTCGAGATAAAGCAATTCGCTTTCAACGCTTTTCCACGCAATCGAGTCGAGTTGTTCTGAAAACTCTGAATGGTCAAAAAGAAAGGAAGGGAAAAGAGAAGAGAGAAACGAAGACAATCGAAGGGTAGTGCGCGCGCGCGCGCGCGTGTGTGTATGTTCGTTTTCGAAAGTGTAACACGTTCGAAGGCCCGTATTTTGGCCATTGAACCCCGCCAGTGGCTGGCACACGGGGGTGAATCTGGCGATGGGGGATGGGAATCCTTAGTAACAGTGTAATCCCGAGTATTGATTTCGAGGGGCTGGCTTTAGGCTTGTGTTACATCTGTATACACGGCGTCCTACAAACATCGGTCAACCTGAGCAAGCGACGAGAGATCGAGAGGCGTGATCAAACCGACCGCTTTTCCAGCGTGTCGAGCAAATTACAGTAGCTAGGAAAATTGCTAATAATTAGCCGAGCGATCCGAATAATAGCGGAGAATTTGTTAGGGAATTAATCGCTGCCTTAAGCCTGGTTCAGATTAGCCGAATGAGTTATACGAATTCAACTCGTAGTCGAATAATCTTCTTGAAGAGAATACAAGTTAAGTCGTAAATTGTAGTGACATCACGTTACTCAGGGAATAATTACAGCGTTGCTCGCCAAAGTATTTCATCATTTATCACTGAATATTTATCGAACATTTATCAACTGAATATTCGGATATATTATACGTCTCATGCAAAACTTTTTGAAATTTTATTAGCATTATAGTGTAATACGACTGTCATAATCATACTCTTAGAATTTTTTAACCAATTTAAAGATGTACGTATAGTTAGAAAACGTTCAAATATACACTTACAAACGTGCAAACGTATGTTCAGTAAAGAAATTAATATACAGCATGAATAACAATTTTGAATGACAATTCTAAGCTAATAAGGGGAATGCAAGTTGCTGGAATTTAAATTGCGTGGATTCAGGCGAAGTAACTTAACTAATCTGAGAGAGACTTTGAATTCGAGGAAAGTCGAGAGTTTCGAGAGGATCGTCCGCCGAGAAAGATGGTAATTGGTAATACTTTAGCGTATTCGTTGAAATAAAGAGGGATAACGAAACGAGAACGTTAAGAAGAGAATAGCGAGGATTTTCCAGGATTAACTGGAACGATTGTAATACAATTGGGCTCGTGTTTGCAGAATAAAAGTGAATTTTAATTGGGGCTGAGACGTAAAAAGAACGGCCCGGTGATTTAGATCCCTTTCGGCCGATGGAATAATGTCTGGCGAGCTTAAGAGCTTGCACAATTTAGCAAATGAAAGCAACGAGCTTTTAAAATGGTTTGTAAGAAGTAACTCTCTCAAAGATGAAACCTTAAATGAGAACAAAAGACGAACGAGCGAGTGTATATACTTTTTAAAAGAGAGTAATCGTAATATATACTGTCGCTTAAAAGTGTCTGGATATCTGGCTTACTCTTGAAAAGGTACTTTAACTACGCTTTGATTGCTACGACCTTTAACAATTTTATGTTTTATAATCACTTTACCTAAGTACAACAGTATATTATAATCCGATCAAATAGATTTTCCAAGTCAGAAATTGAATGAAACAGGTTGAAATATCGAATTAAGGAAATTTTGTTAAGAGAAAAGAATTTTCAAGATTGCTAGGTTGTAGGAAATTACTAGACAATCTAAAAGTGCAAAAGTTCAGAAAAATATACAAAATATCTAGAATACTTGTTATATTAGTATATATAGTGAGCGAAGCAAATCTTTATATACATTCCATTTCCAAGGTTATTTTAGTAACAATATAAAATTTAGAAGCTAAAAAAACCAACTTTAAAAATTAAATAACTCGTGTCGAAGTCTTGTGAGCGATTTACGATCCGACGATAGCAATTGCGAGTTAAAAATGTTTTTTTCTCAAATTTCAGATGATACCGGATTCGGAAAGCATTTGTCAGACTTCCGAGGCTGCGGTTAGGAGTACGGACGTATATCACAAGATTAAGAACACGCCGGAAGGGGAAGCGGCCTCGGTGACCGCCTGGAAGCGATATCAGCAACTAGTGGCGATCGTTGAGTCCAGGGGAGGAAAGTTCAACCGGAAGTCGATGATCGAGGCAATCTTTCGCGGAAACGATCTCGTCTACGCGAGCCATTGATCTCAGGATCAATATCGTAGATCTACGTTGCAATGAATTTTTACCAAAGCGAGCGGATTTATATTTATACAGTAGCGTGGAACAATTTGGATTGTAAAGATACGATTTGTCGCCTTGTAATATTTAATTACACGATATCGATAATTGCACTGCGGGTCATAAAACGTTCGTGGCAATTACACAGCATAGAATGCGTGCAATGTGCAAAAGATTTATCAAAGATACGGAATATAATTTTTAGTAGGTGACACGAATCTCTACGCAGATTGTTTCTCAATAAGTTTCGTAGTAGACTACGGATGTTTATGCAAATTTAGATTTTTATAAAAACACGATTAAACGAACGCACCCAAAGTAAAGTTTCTTTTCATTCGGAATACTTTACTTTGGATATTTTATACATCTTTGTACAAAATGCATAGATATCGATACTATATATCGTGAGCTATGTTTGTAAAAATATAAAATTGCATAGAAAATCCGTACTCTGTGGATAATATATCGCGATATTTCTTAAAATACTCGAATAGTTTAGACAGCGATAAGTTAATTAATTGCTCGTTAGAAGTGTTACTTTCAAAGCTTTATCATAGTCCTTGTATTTATAACGATATGCTCTAATTAATCGTTCTCTGATTATATACTCTAATTAATTGAGGCTATGGAACCAGCGAGCATCGACGAGCGTTTCTCTGACAAATTGACACAATGATATACGTTCGATTCTCTTCGATATCAAAATGTCGAAAATCAATTAATCGACGTAGCAACGTGACAATAACGCGATCTCAGCTTCAACACATACTCACGTATCTCCTTTTTCCCTCGAATGGATAATCAATCTCTACGCCACTGGCGAGAACAATTAGAGGTACGATTAACGATGCCAAACCGTGTATTGCTAGTCAACGTTAGAGTAATAAAAAGACAGTATGTATACAGATTAATTAGTTAATTAAACGAAGATTAGGACCTATCCGAGGGCGTACACGTGTAATCTCTGCAACAAGTCAAGGAAAAACAACTATACTGGGTACACACGTGCCACGTAATTGCAATCAGATTGCTGTGAGAAGATTTCACGATCGCCTACGATTCTAATCACTAGTTAAAGCTGAGGAAGATATTTATCTACTCGAAGATCGAGACTCTATCGTGATTTTGTAAACTTTCGTAATTTTTTTTTCTTTTTTCCCTATTTTTATAAGAATTCTATCATAGAAATAAATTCTTAATTCTTAATTCTTTCTTTTTATTTTTTATACGACAAGTTTTACGAACTTAAACTTTTTTTGGATTATTCAGATCCAATTGTGTCTTTTTATTGTTATTAACGAACATCCTAACTTTGAAGAAAGTTGATTGGATCATAAAATTTCAAGAGTTGTCAACAAAACTAGGTCGAGATACTTTAATATTTTCTTATAAAGAATAAAATAAATGTATCGATTGGTTTATGACAAAACATCTAGTCCCTTCTAAGAAGACATCTAGAATATTGAAAACTTGAAGCCAATGACTTCATGGTAAAAAATCATGAATTACAATATTCTTCATTTTCATTCAACTTTGAAAGATTTTCTTTATATCGATAAAGGTAATCAAGATAAAAGAGATACTCTCTCTTTATTCTCGTTATTTTTTGTCAATTTATTGTTATTTTTATTCCCTGTTATGTCTGTTATGATCGTTAATTATTCTCTGTATCGGCCCGAGCTGGGAATTAAACGGGACAAACGCACCTGTGAACACACGTGTTGCCACGTACACATATATGTATATTTAATGAATTAAATAATACCGTACAAAATGTACAAGATATATACAAAACGATCTTTATACAATAATCGAAGGCGTTGGACATGTTGTTTTCAAAAACATCTCGCGTTACGTAAATGGCCGATACGGGATTGTGGGAACAACGGGAGCACATATTTTACACATATTTTACACCATTTCTGTTTAGACATTGTCTCGTATCTATACGGATCGTAACTCAGCCTCGTTGCAATTTCGATTCCAGACCCATAAGTTATTACGTCGGCCGGTCGTGATTTATGGACAGATGACGCACCGCAATGTATCGTTCTATTAAAACGCAGAATCACCGTTTCAAATCAGTTTTTTCGAATTTTCCTTTCCATTTGTTTCCCCGTATCGCGTACACGCTTTCATACGATTTTTTAATCGAGTTTTAATCTATCGTCGTTGGAATATCATTCAGGCAATTACACGAAAACCTGCGAAGGTTTAAAGGAATCTTCTTGCACTCTATTTATATTAAGCTTTGGAAAATCGATAGTTATCGAGCAGAAAATAGGAAACGCACAATTTAATTAATTTTCCTTTCCATTTGTATCTCTATATAGCGCACACACTCTCGTACGATCTTTAAATCGAACTTCGATCTATCCTCGTTCAAATATCGGTAATTAGCTGTTGGAAAAACTTAAATGCGTCCTTCCGCATCCTGATTGTATTTATTCGAACCTTGAAAAGCCAATAATTATCGAACGAGAAAACAAGAAATTGACAATTGGATTAATTATCTTCTTTAACCGGGCTGGCTACATTCTTGCAAACTTTCCAATCCGGCTACTTCCGTGTGGTTGTTATATAATTTTCTAGATCTTAGGCGTAGAGGAACTGCGGGAGATTACCTCGCGATTTCTACTTAGGCACGACCCTCGCTTTCGTAAAAGAGCAAATTTTTCTACAGCCTTAACGATCTTCTTGTATAAAGAAAAATTCTGTACATTTTACAAAATCGATTCTATATATAAGATTTCTAATGCAAGATCAGTCCTAATTTTTCTAAAAGAAGAACACGTCTCTTTGTGAAAGAATACTTTGTACAGTCTTTCCATTCCTCTCGTGCCAAAGTCTTACGCTTTTTTTCAGAAATGACTCGCCATTGTTTTGTACAAGATATACCTTAGCTTCTTAAAAGAAATTAATTATAATATTGGCTTATATTACAATGAACACTTTGTACAATCTTCCTTATGCTCGTTATTCTTTTACTCTATTGTTACTTCATCCAAGATCTTCTCCAACCTACTTTACTAAGATCATTGGCTATCATGCTATCATTGCTTTTAATCATTGACTTCACCTCAGGGCACTGTAAATTTTCCATTAACTTCTGTATGCTTCGATAGCGTATTTGTATTATATAATAGACCTGATGAAGTTAGTTTCAAGCGTAACAATTAGACTATCCTGATTATGATGTAATCAGGTCTAAATTTAGGCTAAAGATGCCACCCTAAATTTAAAATTGGTATCCTTTTTAATTCTACTAGTCAAATTCTATCAAGAAAAAAAAACAAACAAAAAAGAAAAAAGACGAAAAATGGGTCAGAAAATTAGAGTGCACTAAAACACAGATCGTTCTTTCCAAAGAAATTTCCACAAATTCTCTCCTCCAGAATTTTCATATAAATTCAGTAACGAAGATTTTCTTGAAGTCAGGTGCAGATCCGCCAATGTCGTGCCTGCAGATGTCCCCATTGTCCAGGTAGCTGACGTCCGAGTTTTTTAGGGTGCTCTTCAAGCTCTCGATCGAAAGATTCGGCATCCTCCGATCGACTGTGAGCTTGTCGAGATCGTTCATCGAGTAGCCAGGACCTATTCTCGTTTTCTTCAAATGATACGATTGTATGCTCGGCTTCGTGTCTATCAGATTGTTCCTCCTCTCTTCCGTCCCGTTCTCGATGATCCTCGGCGTGAAAGATCGCATGTTGACCTTTACCTCGCTGGCTCTCTTCGAGGGCAGCAGCTCCACCTGCAAAACAGCACGTTCTCACGATCCTCCATTATGCAATCGATGAAAGGCCAATCATGTTCTCGATGAAGTAATTCCAATGGTCCTCGCACTTTTCACCGACAATGTGCATGGGTAAAATGGAGATAGTTTTGTTGGTTTGTTCGCGATGGATTTTTCAACGAGGTTTAGTGTAGACTTCTAGGTGATAATTGGAAACTTGATGGTAATGTGCGATATAGAAGATTATGGCAGTTTGGTGTAAGTCTAATGCGTTCGTTGTTAAGTTGCTCCGCTTTTGGAATTGTATATTTTTTAATGTAAAAAATGGCTGTATCTTAGGTCTGAATGATAATGTTGGTGTCGGCAAATTTTCGTCGCCAAGTATGTTTAAGCGTGATTTGCTTGGAATTTCAGATGATAAATGGAAAGTTGGTGATTATGTGCGATGAAGAAGACTGTGTCAATTTGATGTAAATTTAACGCGTTCATTGCGCTATTAAAATGTTAGGAACTCTGCTTTTAGGAGTATACATTTTTTTTCTTATATCAGAAACATTTCATCGTGAGGTTTATTTTAAGCTAGTGCTTGTTTCGGCACATTTGAAGTATGATTCAACGTGGTTTGCGTGGAATTTCATGTGATAAATGGGAAGCTGGTGGTGATGTGCAATGGAGAAGACTATAGCAATCTGGTGTACGTTTAACGAATTCATTGCGCGCTGCTAGAATGCAGCTACTTCGCTTTTGGAATTGCATATTTTTTCCATTAGAAATGGCTTTATTTCAAGCGATAGTATTGTATTTGTTTCAGCACATTTTCGTTGCCGACTTTGGCGTGATAAATGGAAAGCTGTGGCGGTGGTGTGAGATGGAAAAAATCATGGGAATTCGGTACAAGTTTCACCTTTACGGCTACTAAAATATAATATACGAGCATAGTTTTCACTTCAGGAATTGCACCTTTTCTTCCATTAGAAGTGTTGAATTGAGTTTGAGTTTAACCGATGATGTTCCTTTTAACACATTGTTTGTTACTTTTGCTATGAAATTTTGTTAAAGCAGATGTACTAATTAAATTAACAGTTCAAATGACGTATGTGTAAATTGCAGCGAAAACGTTACATGGACTTTGGTAACTACGACTTCGAATCCAACCCTTTGCACTCCAACAAAATATACAACAAAACTCTTTGAAACTAAAAGTTACGTTTTGAAAAGAAGAAAGTTATTGTACCAATATAAATACTAAATCTAAATTGTAAAGATTATTATGTGTTTCTTCTATTCCATTTCCTAACTTACATCAATGAAAATAAAACGAGGTAAAAATTAAAAAGAGAAAAAGGAACAATGTTTCCAAAAAAAATGTAAAAATAGAGTACAAGTTTGTAAGTTTCTCAAATGTTCCTTTATGAAAATTGTAAGACGCTTTAGGAAGTATGAAAGGGTGCTGCTGGAAATGTTACCTTAGTTCCCTTACGTTGAAAGTATTCGAAATCGTCGTTGGCCACTGTGGTAACGGAGCAACAGCTTCTGCTTCGACTCCTGCAAGAGCTCATGGTATCGAAATCTCCATTCTCCAAATCGCAGCTCTCATCATCGGAAGTCTCATAACCATCGCCTTCCTCCTGAGTCTCCTCTCTCTGAGTATTCTGCTGTTCTTTCTTCTGATCTTGCTTCTTTAAGTCGTACGTCCTCGAGTCCAGCGCCGGTCGATGGTACCTGAAACATTTTCCATAAAAAGTATTCATGCTATTCTTATACAGATTCTCTTGCACGATAATTTAGAAAATGATAATATTAGCGAATTGATAATTTGCAAGTTGCTGCACGATTTTGCAATATTTCAAAATAGGCAACAGGTGATTTTATAATCTTATTAATTTATAAAATTTATTTATAGATTCATTCAGTCGCTTGCACTTCGCAAACTTTTAATATTTATATCAAACAATCTTTAATATAATCATTAAACATTTGTAAATAGTCTTATGAAACTACGCTTATTCCATCACTAAACTTGTCATTAGAGCTTAAGAACTGTTTAATATTGGTAACTTGTAAGTTGTAAACTTTCGCTAATAATATTACTTGAACAGTGCAAGAGAGTCTCGATAATACAATTTCCAAAGAAATCAATAATGTTTACGATTGGCATCTAGCATGATCGAAGCTCTGATTTCTCCTCAGAGCGATTCTAGGGCAACGTGGCTCTTCCTGCAGATTGCTATCTAAGCCAATGATCAAATTTTCCAAGCCAAGCGCGCTCCTTGCGTGCCTTCTCGGAGGTTCTTCTCGAATCTCATCTAGACTCTTCGTAAACTTCCTTTTGCTGCAAGGATCATCCAGCTGGACTAGGTTTTCCATATTCTGACCAAAGACGTCGGTACTACCAATTTTTCGACGACTGCCGGGTAGCTCCTGGAAAATCTCATTTGGTCTTGGACGTTTGTTCTGCTGGTCCACGGTGCTCTTTCTCGTTGTTTCCACGACGTTTGCTTCTTGGCGTGGCTCGAAGGTCGAGCTGGCGTAGGAAGAGAGTTCTGCGGGGAGAGAAGCGTAATTATTGTCCTCGTTGAGAGATTGTATTCTTGGGTAGTGCTGTATCCCCATCGTTATCGTACCAGTTTTGCCTGCAACATCATTTCCATTGTCTCTTTTTTACCCTTCCAGGGCATTCGTCGGCGAATTTTGTTATTTAGGAATTCTTTGCGGGCTACACGAAAAGTTTTATTTTATCAATTATTAGTCTCTTAACTAGAAAATAAATGTCTCTTTGAAATAAAATTTCTCGCTCTTTGAAAATAAATTTCTGTAATTATAAAATTGAAAATTATTGAAAACACGACAATTTCAGATAGATTGACTTTGATTCTTCTAATATAACTGTGTTACGTATTATCTTGTTGTCTGGCCTTCGGTGGTTCTTCAATTAAGATCATTATACAGTCAGAATGGAAGAATTAAAAAATTGGGAAAGTGTGAAAGACTTGACGCATTATCTCACTAATTGGCCTTTATTGATTCTTAAATTAAAATCAGTATAGAGTTAGGATAAAAGAATTCAACGACTGACCCACTCACTGACCCTATTAATCAACTTCATAAATTGAAAATTACAGAAAAATAATGATTCTTTACCATTTAGTTTACCATTATTTATGTCATCTGCTTACAGATTCGTTTCATCGAATAAATCGTTCTTAAGAACTGGATATTCGTGTGCTTATGCAACGAAATTATAAAATTAGTAGAAAAGGTGGAGTTACTTAGTTTGTCTTCCGAAAAACTCGGTTGAAAAAGTACGAGAGAATTGATTTTCAAGGGCAGGAGAAAAGTGTACCGTCAGAAATTCTAGAAAACGTGACCGAGAATATCGATTTCCTACTTGCACAGTGGCCCATAATTCAAGGTATTTGTGCTATCGTTCGCGAGGAAACGGCACTTTCTATCGGCGACGGATTATCGTCCCACGAAATTCCTAACGCGTGTTAACCGGGTCGTGCGATGGTTCCCGATCAAAAATTCAGAGCATGTTCCGAGAGATAGTTGCCTATCGGCAGCTATTTGTCCCTGGTATCCAATAAAATGGCCCCTTCGGAGAATTCGTGATTCTCTAAAGATTTTTCGAAGTACAGATAATGCGCAAGAAACCATTGTCGGAGGATTCAGGAATTTTTAATAAATATTCAGCGTTGCAACAGCACCGGCATTGTTCGCCAGATCAATATGGCTGTGAAACCTTCGCACATTTCTATAAATAGGAGTGGAATCCATTGGTGGAAGTTGCTTCGAAATAATGAATATTCATCGGAATGAATGAATTTTTTAAATCGTTTCGGAAAATGATTTTGGAAATGTATGTAAATAAGGAGACTACATAAGTGGAGTACTCTGACAGAGTATTAGAATTTGGTCTTGTTACGGATGCGTGCGGATCGAATATATCCACGTAAAGACAATTTTTTAAAAATTAACCAACAATTATCCTTGTTGTCATTCGTAAAAGAAATTATTAATTTCGTAATAATAATACGATACTTTTAAAATTATTCGAATAAATAATAATGAAACACTCGAATAAATAGAAAGCAGAATTTTAACGAATAACGAACGACTTTTATCCGGAAAAGATTATTCTGCCCGGAAAGAATTTGATAATTATTTCGACTAAGTATTTATTCCAAAAGGATCGAAATAATGTTCTAATTAAAAGTTGTACTCTTAACGCTTCGTAAATTAATTTAATCGCGATTAGTTTGATACACAAACCGTATCCTCGTTTCAACAATAATTAAAAAATATATTCTTTGCTTTTGAAATTATACTACGAACCATATAAAGTGCATTGTGGTCACGAAAGTATTCGAACATTTGTACCCACTTTTTATAAACATATGTGTGTCATACTTCCATATTTCGTATTAACTGTAGTTTTTATAACATATAATAAATCGCGATAGCCGGACATAGAGCGTGTCAATGGGCAACAAGCGTAAATGTCAGCACTAAAGAAATCCTACATAAGCTAGCTACCGCTAAAAACAACGAGAAAGAGGGAGAGAGAGAGAGAGAGAGAGAGAGAGAAAGGAGGAGAGAAGAGGCAATAATAGAAGGAGCAAAGGAAGCGTGTCGAAAAATTAGTGTACACTCGCCTCTGTTCTGATGATTGTGCAACCGGCCGTAGAGGCTTCCGTTAGTCAAGGGGAACTTGAGTCCGTGGTTCAGGTTCAACTGCAGCTTATACTCGGCGTCCTGCTCGAAGTGACGAAACTTCCCATCAATGCCGCCTGGAAGCGTAACAGAAATTTTTTCGTGAAATCGTCTAGAAACGGGCCGTCAATTTCTCTTCTGTTGTGGTCGTTGCGCAAAATTCGCTCACCTCGCGATCTATATTAGCGGAGCCGCAAAAATGAAACACATAGTGAAATCAAGCGTCGTGGCTCGACGTTGGCCGGCTATAAATCATTTCGCAGACAGAAATATCGGGACGATCGACGGTCGAGAAACGTTCGGAGTATTATTTTATAGGAAACGAGAGGCAAAAAAAAAAAAAAGAGGGAAGAACAAATAAATGGCGCTAGTAAAAGAGAAATTAACCGCGCGATACGCGGTTACCAGGATTGCGAGATGACGGGCTGTCGCGTAACTGATATTTCTCCTTGACGATTACGCGTTCGATGCAGCTGGTTCCCACGCGTGTACTCTGGGTCAACACGTTGCATTTTTCATCCTGCAATCGATACCATCCTCGCAAGAAAATATCGTAAAATCGGTCTATCGTGTCTTGATGCAAGATTTCTTGTAAGCATCAGATGTACCATAAGTCGGATATTCTATTCTATTGGAACACTCGCTGATCTCGTACAAAATATGATAATTGGACTGCAGATGTTTACGTAGATTTATATATTCTTATTTATATAATTAAGGATTAGAAAGATAATTGCTTTACTTAATAAACATTATAACGCTATATTATCAGTTACGCTACAAGCATTAGGATACCCACGTACTTGTTACATTTATTGAATTCCAAATTTCACTTTATTTGGCATTCCATTATGAGATGCATACGATGCAAATGCAATAATAGATTTATAATAAAATAATTAGAAACTAATGACAATGAAAAGTATTTAATTTATATCTGCTAGATATCGATAATATTTGTGATCGACGATGTACCATCGTATATTCTGTGCATTTTAACACATTCAAGTCCCCCATAAATGCATAAAAGCCCCCCGTCTAACAATTAAATTAATTTAATTTATCAAAGAAACGACTAATCGATTAAAATGTTACATCCGTGCATGATCGTGATCCAATAAGTTCGCAGAAAATCTCACCTTTACTCAATTTATATTAGAACAGAGAATCACGTACCGTGAGATAATCTCCTCGCGTGATCCTGTTTCGTGTAGACCTTCGCCACGTAGCGACAGAACATTTTGTCGAACAGCGCCAGAAACACCGGCAGCAGGGTGTCCTTTACCAGAGGCAACCAAGTCGCCAGATTCTGGGTTGTGCAGAAATCCCTTAGCAGACCTGGCTTGATAGATATCACCTGGTAGCAGAAAGAAGATTGTTCTATGTTATTACCACGGTCCATTCTCTCCAGTGTCTCCTACATTCCTTTTTCTTCCAATCCCCCTCTCTCTTCTACACGCGATCTTTTATTTCTGACTTTTGTTCAAAATCTAAAATTTTCTTACTCGTATCCTTCACTGGTTATTCCAGCAAACGAATAAGCGTAAATATTCAAACCTTTAGAAGTGTTCATATCGTGCTCTCATCGTACTCATCGTACATCGAGATCGTGCTCATGTACTGTTATCATAAATCCACTCGAGTATCTTACGTTATATTTTTACTCTTAAATAAAGCTTCAACCGATCTATATTTATACAACATTTCTTCTCACGTATAACCATAATATATACCAGTATCGTTTGGAAAAATAGGAAAAACACTCCACACACATATTTCACCCTGTCGCATTTTCCTCTACTACGAATCTCATCTAAGAAACTTAAATTCTTCTTTGAAACTTCCATTTCGTCGTGCGATCGCGAGAAATATATTTCCAGGATTTCTCTAGGATTTCCCTAAGCCACGAAGGGATAGTTTATTCTCTCGATCGATGAGATTTCGCCAAGAAATCGTGTCAGGAACGCTACATCGTGGCTTTCGCCGAGCGAAATATGCAGTGGAATGCAATTGGAATCGCGCGCGGCTAATTACTCGGCTCGTCTGCCCTCGACGCGTCGATAA
>NT_177836.1:28380-96568 GCF_000188095.3 Bombus impatiens | reverse complement strand
TCGATAAACAAGCGACGCGCACGCTTCTGTAATTTCGCGGCCATGCTAATACAGCCGCGGAAAGAGCAAGAAACCGAGAAAAGGGTGCGATGGAAAAAGAGGGAACGAGGGAAACGTCGAAACGCGTCGCCTTATATGGCCGGTGTGTTACTTTCGATTTTAGCCAACCGCGAGCGGGAAATCTCGCAGTGAAAATTGCGTTCGGTCGCGCTTTCAGAAGCGCGTTTTTTTTTCTTCATTGCGTGGCTGGCGCGTAAATAAGTATGCCTTGTATACCTTCGATACCTTCTCCGCGTAATAGCGCGTGAAGGAGAAACAGGGTTGCGTTGCAGTGGAACTCTTTGTTGAAACAAGATTCTAAACCTACTGCGATCCTTGAATTTTTATATTCCAATTTCGCTCTTGTTTCAGCAAACAGACAGTATTTGTAACGTTCGAAGAATATTCCATATAAGATTGAAGCGAGAAATCATGCACACCGACAACAGTTTACAAGGTCTTCGCGTTTTATTCAAGCCGCGTGGAAATATTTTTCGATATTAGGAAAATACAATTGGACTAAAAATAAGCGGGAATGTGATATATTATTCTAAACAATCAGACTAACGTTCTTATTTTTCTGGATCGCGTGACTAGGTTGTATAATTATCAAATAATCTGAGAATCAACCCGTATCGTGTATAATGATAAACATTTTTACCGCGGCAAAGGAAATACATAAAAAATAGCCATTTCAAAAGATAATTCTAGCTTAACGTTTTAATATCCTTGCATCGTTTCTCGTTTCGCATTTTGACTTTTATATCCACTTCTTATTCTCCTCTTATTCTCCTATCGGATAAATAAAATTCCGTTGTATCTATTATTTATGTTGAAACGCAACTGCAAAGAATACAGAGCTTCTCCAAAGATGCTGAGATCCTCTGAAAGACAGATGTCCGCTGTTTTCCAACCTTCCACCAAACAGTTCCAAATACGTAGCTCGCGTTAACAAACGCAGCACTCGTTGCAAAAATGAGAATGGTCGAGCGACTCATGAATATTCACCGAGCTTCGTTCCGCGTTAACATTCGAGTCGAGTAGTTCGCGACTGGATAAAACAAGATATACGACTACGACCCTTCGTACGTTCGACAAGAATATAACCGCGAACAGCTGTGGAAAAAGCGGCAAGAAATCGTGGCCGATTACGCAACAATGAAAGTTCATAGTCGTATTTCGTATCTCTCGGCCAGTGCAGAAGTTAATGACAGGATCGACGTAAGAAAAGGTTTCTAGTCGCTTGGGAAATCGCGCCGCGATTCTAGACTGGATTTACATGGAATTATATGTGCGATATGAATTGCACGTGGTCACTCGTGCATACTGGCTAATTTGATGAAATTACACGGATAAAACAAAAATAACAGAAATATCGAAAACGTTCTAAAAATTATTCCGAATCAGTAAAATTCTTCTAAGACACATTTTAATGCTTAAGGGCCTTACCAGATCATTACAAATGACCGGTTTCAAAATTTAACTTAAAATTGTGCACATTCATTGCAATTTCTTTCGTTCGTCTAACTCTATGTAAATTCTCATATTATTCGGTTAATCAATTTCTCAATTTTTGTCAATCTAAATTTATTATTACATTAAATCATTTTTGTTATTATATACGTACATATTTGTGTCGTTGTTTCCTTGTAAATATAATAAAAGGGAAATAAAATAATTTTGAAAAATCTATCGAAAATATCGCTCGATAAATTTGCTCTCTTAGATTACTGAATTTGGCGACGCGGCGAGAGAGTGGCTCTAGCGATTTGAATTCTGCGCGGCTATTACGCGCGCAATAACTGATATGAAATCGAAACTAGTATACCTTAATTAGATAGAGGGGAAACGTGCGTAGCGTTGGGCGCACCGAAAGCGACTCTCCCGTGGAAAGGGAAACCTCGAAATATCGTTCTATTAACACAGTGAAACCGTTTCATGGACGATATAATTGAATTTCGAATTTCACCCGGGAAACTAAGATTTCCTTCGCGTGATTCTGTGAAGAGGAAAGAAAATGAAGAAAATAAATCGCGTTGCTTTTTATGATACTTTCAGGGTTACGAACATCCTTATTTGGTTTATTGTTCTTATGTTCAGACTTTCTATCGGACCATTTAAGAATCTAGTTGTTCCTGTACGATAATTCGATAATTAATAATTATCATATGTATGTTTCCATTGGTTGGAAAAACCAATAACTCAAAACAAATAAATCAAAAACTCGTCGTTTCAACGAATTTATCTTCTAGTTCTAGCGCTGAAGCTAATATGTAAAATTCATCATATTTTTTTGGGAAATATTCTAAATCTCTTCTAGAATTTCTCTTTATCAGAAGATAAAAGCAAAGCCCCAATAGAAAGACGATCGAAAACTGGTTTCTCATTAGCAGGATTAATCCCAAGTTAATATTGCTATCTAATAATTATCATCTGCGTGTTCCCAGTAACTGAAGAAACAAAAAACCAAAAACTCGTCGTTCCAACTTTAGTCGTTTTAATGTTAAAGTTATCAAGAATAGAACAGGTTATGCCTAGATTCAGAAAGGCCACACGAAGATCACCGACTTGTACATATTATCAAAAAATCCATCTCCAACGACTGTGACCAGACAATTACAGTAGAATATCCTCTCCTATACTGCTCGACATACAGAAACCATCGTGCCTCAAAATCAACAATACTTTAGCAAGCTATAACATAACAATAACAAAGATAAATTGTTTGATAAACTGACAAACTGGCTAACTGAGTAGTTACTATAGTCGCTAATGGTTAAAGTAGTTGATGCGACTATAAGCAACCCAATTAACCAGTTAACTGCATTTGACGAGTGTATTCGTCGTCGCTTGCGTTTATTTACGCACCCCATGACCTAACCCAATGAGAGATTTTTAAAACTAAATAGTTGATTCTTCCATAGTTCCATAGTTTGACTGAAAACTTCCATAGTTGATTGGTTAAGAAAAAAGAAATTGGCATTTGCGTATTATTTCCGGAGTATTAGTAGTATTGTACAGGATGCTTTTCACTATGTCAATAACGATCATATGATCTAGAATATTTGCTGTTCTCGTGAAATAGAATCTTGTTTTCTAAAATTACGATAAAATTATAATAAAGTAACCTTATAAACCTCCTTCGCCGCAATATCGAACATTTACCATATTTCTTGTAAAATATTCTAAACCGTTTCTCTACAATTTCTCTCTGTCACAAAATAAAAAAGAAAGCTTCGGTAGAAAGACGATCGAAAGCTCGTTCCCTATAATTCGATCACGCCCCTGCTCTTCAACCTCCATTACTCGACAATTACAATACCCACGCAATCTCGAGCAACAGATTTTCTGCTCCGAATCTTTCGAAGAATACTCGTTGGCGTACTTTCGGCTTGTGGCGTATATTTAACACGTAACTAGCGTCGTTGCACGCGTGCTGCACAAGCGAATCGCCCCGGTTCGCGCGATTCCACAATGAGGGGCGCGTCGTATACTTCTCTCTCTCTTCTTCCTCTTATCTCGCAACTATTATCTTGTCTCTGTCCATGAGCAACGCGAGTTTCTCCAATCAATTTCAACGGCGATTCGCGTTGAATCCTGAACGAGCCTTCCAAGCATTTTACGCTATCGCTCAAGAGTCTAGATACCTGCTTACATTTGACAAGATACACTTTAATTATAAGATCACGAACGAATCATATTACAACGATTTATCCTTTATAATCAGCATAGCTACAGTAACGCACAAAAATATTCCGACACTTGTAGAAATCTTTTATGAATATGTGTATTCATTAGTATGTTCATTAATATATTCATTAATATATTCATTAATATGTTCATGTATATATTATACGAAGCATTCTGTAGTATCATTAACACCGTAACAAGACTATAGCTTGGATAATAAGTTCATTCACGTTTCCTTAAAAGAGTACATGGACATGTTATTACATTCATATAAATAATCTATCTATATAATCTATCGATATAATCAAAGAGTAATTCATTTATCCTATTTCTCTACAAATATGTATTTCATAATAAATTTCACAGAAATCTCGTATCTTTAAATCTTTTTAGATAATTTTATAACATCCTTGGAAATGATAAACTGTTCCAGTGTTCAAATACACTTTCGCGAATCGCTATATGTATGTAGTAGTAGATATACATACATACGAGTATATAGTAAATAGTAAAACATATTTTTGCTATCATTCTAACAGGTAATCTAGATTTAAAGCCATAATAAATACCATAAATACATAATAAGTATTAATTCATCGTTAATTTGTACACTCTGATAAAATGTTATTGTTACTACGAATCGACCAAAGTGGTCGGATATTTATGAGTAATAGTGTAGCTTGCCTTTTAATTGTTCGACGAAGAACGCGGGAGAGTCACGGTGCTCGACTCGCGTAGAATTCGAGCGAATATATCTCTGGCTTTCTCGTTGATCGAGGTCGGTTCGGTTGACAGCGATTTGCTTCGCGCGGGGTGTTCGAAAGGAAAGTGCAACGCGAGTAAAAAGACCGAAGGTCTGAAAGTTGAGTTTATTCTGTGCCAGTGTCGCCTGGTAATCGCTTATGCTTCCTAGTCATCGTGAAACCGAATATTTCCTGATCGATGCGCTTAGAATTCTTTTCACGTTCGTTTTGGAGAGCGTGATGAATTCTGACATGGAAATAATACACTTGTAACACTTATTTTATAATAGATTACAGTGACGAGTACATTAATAGATCATGGTAAATTTAATGTAATTTGGTTTATGACTATTAATTAATAATTTCTGATAATAATCTAGTAATTATTATTGAAACTATCGATTTAGAAGCCGATCTATATTAAATATAGATTTTATTAAACATTGTGATATAATTCTATTGTAAAAGTTTGTAATAATATCTTATTGTATTGTAAATATAAAGATCAATGAACTTTAAAACATAACGTGAAATTTATTATATAAAGCAAAAAGAAAATAATAGTGCTTCAAAAGTACGAGAAATGTATTTTTAAATACGCTGTTACAGAGAAAGAAATAGAAGTAAAACTTACAATATAATTAGTTGAGTAATTAGTATACGTGTAAGCGTTTCCCATTTATGTACTGGCCACTAAATATCGTGGATGTGTTTATGTAACGCACTACGTTGCAACGTTCAAGTATTTGTATAAAATCATTCGGAGAGATACGATCGTAAAAGTTAATGAGAAAAGTAAAATCGGAACAACGTAAATATTCGTCGACAGCAATAAATTGTTACGAATTAACATATTAACGTTATTAGTAGCAGTCAGACTTCGAAAATGAAATTATGAAAGATTATTAACGAGAAATTAATATAAAAATTTTTTTATACCTTATAAATATATTTTTTAAATCTCATCGGTTTTTACAGAACGAAACAATTTTCGTCGGTTTTTATGAAAAATAGAATGAAACGATTTTTTTCTGGACGAAAGAGACAGAGAGGAAAGGAGGAGATTTCAATGAGTGGATCGAAGCAACCTAATTCACTGTTGGTCGCTGTAATAATCAACGAGATACGTCACACGAGCGATTATAAATATTAATGAGTAAGGTCAGGAGAAGTTTCTCTAGCGACAAGCTTGCCATCCAACGAATCATAATCGAGTCTGATATCGAGGTCGTAATCCATATTAAGCTCACACTTTCGAATATACTTGTACATTATCGGTCGTGTGTAATGATACTAGTTTTTCTGTTGCTCCTCCTCGCGTTCCTGTACCGCTTTTTTAATGCTGAAATTTCCTTATTGATATGATTTTACATGGTTTCTTTTATTCTAGTAAGACTACTTCTTTAATATCCTTAACATTATTCTTTTTACTGTCTCTTTTTCTTGGTGACCTTGTTCTGCTTAAAATTTTTTTATCGTTATGAAATATTCCTCCTTAGTCTTCTTGCACTATTCTCTTTTTTACTGCTGAAATTCTTCTTCTTGCACCATTAACGCTGATTTTTATTATTACTATCTCCTTTTCCCTGCCTTTGCATCGCTTTTCCACTACCAGCATTTATAGTTTTAAAGTCCAATGTTCTTCCTCTCATTGTCGCTTTTTATGTTTCGATACTTCTGTATCGTGCACTTTTATTGCTGGAATTTCCTTCTCAAGGAAACTAAATACTCCGCTTTTTTACGATTGCCAAGAATATAAACTCCTATTTCTTTCGAGTGTCGTGGAATATAATTTTGTATCTAATTTAATAAAAACTCATACATGCATTCGATATGAAAGGAAAGTCTCGGTCATTTGTCTCCCTTTCTGAAGTGCTAACTTTCTCAATGATGAACGGAATTCCGGTGTGAGAGGAAGAGAATAATACCGGAGACTCATTCACTTCCGGAGGAAGGGAATTCGAGCTAGGTTCCGGTTTTCAAGGGTACCCTTTCCTTTTTGTAATCCATTTGAATATAAAGAAAAAATTTTTTGAAGTATTCCTGCTATTTAAAATAATCTAATAATTTTAATGTTCCTGGCTCAATCATGTTAATAAATTCAATAATAAATAGAAATTAAAGATATGTTTAAATGTCATCGAACAAGTAGATCATTATAAAACGATCTCTATAATCGAATACCAATTTACCAGGCTGATTTAATGAGCGAATTAAACCAACGATCTGCTCGTGTAATCTCAAGTAGTTTTTTAATAGCGCGTGACAAATAACATAATCGGAAATAAGTCAAATCATGCCCATTGCGAAATCATTCCCATTACAGTCAATAATTCAACTCACGCTACTAATCGGTCGATAGAAAGATAAATTGAATAATATCACTTATCAAATCAGACAGAACTTTCTATAATTTGTAAATTCCTAACTCTACTGCAATTCTTGAATTTCTATATTTCAATCATACTCTTATTTTAGAAAACTGCTTTCCTTGTCAATAACAATAAACGTTCAATAAATAATATTTTTGCAAGCTTTCAAATAGTTCCTCGCCTTCTCTGAAATCCATTTTTGAGTTGCGTCACTTTTGAAATACGTGTACCATATATTCTAACGTTAAAAAAGTTACAATTAGATTTAAAATAACTAAAGATACGCAGCGAAATTAACCCGAGTCTACACAAATGAAAAAAAGAAGATAAAATGTAAAGCAAAATGATATTTACCAAAACTGGAAGATATTGGAAGACATAGCAAACGAAGAGAATGCTGTAAATCGTTGATCTTCCGCTAGCTTCGTCTATCTGGACCCTCTTCTTTCGTAAACAAGCTCTACTGTTAGTGGATCCACTGGTGCACGATCCACTCGAAGGATCCCAATGTTGAGGATGGCATTCGAAGGCTCCTGAAGAATTCTTCGAACTCGTTTCCGATAGATCTGACACTGATTTCAGCAACTCGGCTTTCGGTGTACGACAGATGTTCCTGACCAAAGCCATAAGTAGGCTGATCACAGTCGTCATTGTCAACAGACAACGTAGTGAATTCATGAAAATTCCATATTTCAGAGAGATCTCCTGCGCTAGGAAGACGCAGAGATCTGGTTCGAAGTTGAGGACTCCAGTGACACCAACGCAAGCGCTGATCACGCTTAAACTGACCAGATGATACTTAAGATGATTTTTCGTAAGATTTAATGCTTCGTCGCCCATGCTTATCGCGGTGAAAATTGCGATTGAGGTCAGTGTCAGTTCTTGAAGGATGCTAGATGAGTTTAGCATCCAGACTAGGGTCGAGCAGAATTCTGTGAAATAAAATAATAATTATGTACTTTATTAATATTTCAACTTTAAGAGTCAAGGAATGAAAATTCTGTTTACATTAAATCTTATCTCTTTTCACTTATGCTTCCTCTTTTACCATACGTACCTACTTACACGTGTTATATTTAAATCTTCTCTCATTTTTACTTCATCCTATTTATACCTTCTCCCCAATCCCTTACTTTATTTAATTTGCTTTCTACTGCTCGTAGCCAATTAACTACCATCTCACTTTCGCTTCATTCTAACGCCTTCCCTGGTGCTCGAGTGACACTGGTAATTATGAAACCTTACGAAATTGTTTTATCGTGTAGAAAGCACAGGCAACGTTAAAAAAATCATACAAATTGTACTTTTTCGTTGTGCATTTTTACATAACTGTATTTAATTTATTTTGTGTAAGTATTTACAGTCCAATTAATCGTACAATGTATAAGCAAAGTTTCCTAATGTAATGATTTCAATAAAAAGATTCCTTTGCTCCACGCTTCTAAATAAAAGTTTAATACACAAAAGAATACTAAAAGATTAGAACGAGTTTTAGAATTATTTTGCCGAGTTTCCAACGCATCAATTACCTGTTTCCAAAGCTTTTATTATATTTAGAAAGAATGCATTTAAGGGATAAGATTGCCCCTGTCTATTCTCAAGCCTCTTTCAATCGCTTTCTCTTCAGACACTCCTATCATTTTCTCTTCCTACAATAATGATAGAGCAACAGATGCGTAACTTCTTGTTTCATTACCTCCAAAGTGATTAGTTGGCCGAATGAGAGTAAGAATGGCGTACAACAGCAATCCAAGCTGGTGAACCAAACTCTGCGAGAGAATGGCTACCGTGAACACGTCGATCTTCCGTTTCGCCGAGGATGGCTGGTTCTGATAAATCAGAAGAGACCAAGATAACAGCAGGATGCATATCGGAGAACCTACACAGGTGGGCAGCCATTCTCCTACCTCGCTTCGCATCTCTGAAATCAAAAGACAACGTCTCTTTTAATACCTATGCGAAAAGGAAAGAGAAAAATTAGCGTGCCTTTTTAACAGAAGATATAAATAATTCACATTTTAATAAGATGAAAGGAAAGTGAGGTGGAACGCCTATTCTCTCTGTCAAGGTTCTTTTCATTGACCCACGGGGAAAGTATAGAATTTACTGCCAGACTTAAAAGAGGCTTTTGAATCCTTTCAGGTTTGAATTTCTTGTAGTTTCTGCGAAAAATTATTTCTTTTTATTAACTGTTAGTAGACTGCGGATATTTGATTATATGAATAATAAATATACAGTGGCGAATAAAAGAAAGCCGAATTGATACTGACACTATAAATTTTAGTAACCTTTTGTATCAAGAATCTTTTATCATATTGATGATAATTACCTATTGCATAGTACTATTATATTTATTCGCTCTTTAATTAAATGTAGATCTAATTTGTAAAATTATAGATACCATCTCTACATGTATTATACTTTTCATACTTTTCATTTTATAAACTTTCTCTTCTCTGCCACTTTAATTAAAGACATGGGGCCCAAGTGGACGAATTGCGTTACTTATATTTTTGTGCTTACGTATCTTATGTACACTCTCTGCATTTTTGCACTTTCAAATTTTTACTAACAACTAGTGATTTCTTAATTTACTAATATTATCGATAAATTAGTAGACAAGATATGCACATGCGTAAACGGATATTTAATCGAAGATACGTGTACATATATAGAATTTACATTCGAATAAGATGAAAGGAAAGTGAGATGGAACGTCTATTCTCTGTTAAGATACTTTTCATTAATCCGCGGGGAAAGTATAGAATTTTCTATACGAGGCTTCTGCCAGGCGAAAGAAGATCGAACGAGCCGAAAAAAGAATCACTTCAATTCATCCAATTAAGTCTTTCACGCGAGGTAATTTCGCGCTAATCGTCCGTCTCGATCTCTACTCCCAGGAGGAGGCTCGAAACGGAACGAACTTTACAACCGGTAAAATGAAACGAGCAAACTATTCATTAAAATGCACTGGATCTGTCCCAGTTTACCAGAGGTGGAGAGATGATCTCGGATATTTGTGTGATTTTAAATTCGAAAATAGTGCCATAAAAGGCACAGGAAACATAAATTTAACAATCGAGGAAGATTAAAGATCGCATCATCTACTTCTCTCAATTCTCTCACTTTTCAATAATTTGGAAGCCAAATTTATCGATGAAGAACCAACTATCTAGGTCGTCTAACAATTTTCTATTATTTCGATGCTTTCCAATCCAACAAGTATCCTGCATGAAACCAATAGAATCATCATAACTAATTTCACGATACTCAGTATTTTCCAAATATTCAGGAATAGATGAATAGCAAGAATACGTATTTAATCCTGAAATCAGATAAATTTACTTGACGGTATATTGAATTTTAAAATCGCTTCTCTGCGCAAGACTTATCATGTTTCTTTTTTATTTTTCATTTATTTATTTGATTCTTCTCGGCTTTGAATGGTACGCCATACACCAATACTATTTTTCTTTCGTGCTATGATATTTATCTCTCTAGTTTTTAATACTAGCTTAAAACCTGTTAATTATCCCATTATATCATGTTTCATCTTCCCTGCAAACGAGGCTGGAACTTCCATGAATTTGGCTGAGAGATGACAACGAAATGACTGGAAAATGCCACAAGAATCGACGGATAGACAGAGACAGAGAGAGGAAATAAAAAAAAAAAGAAAAAAGGAAAACGCAAGGGAAATTACAGGTGGAAGGAAAGGCTGGTTTCCTCGGCTCGTTTCAGAGGTAAGGTTCTCGTCAGTGAGAGTGGCAATGCCTTAATCTCGATGAAAGCTCTCGCAATTAGCGTCGTACGCGTCGAATTATTACATCCTCGTGCTCGAGGAAGAATGGCGGGAATGATCGTTAATCAACGAAGTTATTATCGCGAGAAGAAGGAAGTTCTTGATTGGTTTCACGTAAAATGTCAACGATGGTATGAAAGAAGGATAACGCGAAGAGACACCGGGCAGATCATGATTTTTCTTCCTCGTTTCAAGTTCCAAGTATTCAGCCACGGACTCTGCTTCTTCTTTCGTCTCAACTCGGCTCCGTTTTGCAACTTTCTATTCCGCGTGCGGCTGTGGTCTAATTTATTATTGGAAACGAGTCGAATTTTAAAGGATTCGTTCGACATTTCCACCGAAATCGTTCACATCGCTGAACATTTTTCAGTCCATGAAATTTATCTTATTTTCATCGATTCTAAACAATTCAGTAACGAAAATCATCGATGATCATCGCGTTGAAAATCACGTTCACTAATTAACTAATCGACATGTTAAGGGAGTGTACGAACAATTTGAAGATACGAGCCAGGAAAAGATAACTTTAAAAATATTTTAAACAGCGTGGAGAGCAATATTCCCAAGTTGAGTAACTCTCTCTTTAAAAACGATGAAGTGTTCAACGATTAGTTGCATAAATTCCCAAGTTTTGCGCAAGTCGTGCTATTATCTTTTTTATCGTCGATATCACGTAAACTTCATAATTTTACCGGGTTTTCACCAAGTCAGAAATTTTCAACGATTGTTACGCGACGAGGAAATTTCACTTTGGAGCTGTCAGTCAAGCTGAGGCCTCTTCGAGGCAATTTCTTGGCGGAAAGACTTTACCGGGATCGCGGAGGTTTCCAAGAAAAGAAAGAAAAGAATCCCAGCGAGGAACGAATCGAAACACGCGAATATGAAGCAAATGGCTCGTGAAATCTTTCCACAGCCTCGGTTACTTTCTCGTGGTCCTTATCTCGTTGATCAAAAATTGTAAATATGTATCTTCCATCTCTTATACCTCCGAGTGACCGGCTAAATACCTTCTCCTCTATGTTAGTACATTAGTACACTGAAAATGGCAGGAAGGAAATAGCTGGAGTAAGGAAACATGAATGTTTCTCCGACTGACGACCACTATCACCCCTTCCACTGCTCAAGCCTTCCATCACTTGTCTTGCTAGCTATTCTACTTCTCCTCCTAACCCCAATCTTTTATGCTAAAGATTTGTATAAATTTTTATTTGTTTACCCTTCAAGATACGGATCTTGTCTATAGTGGAGGGGTAGCAACTAACAAATAAATTTCCGCTCCTCCCTCTTGCCTTTTGTAGGTTGCACAGAGAAGAATGTTGAATAGTATATGAGAATAGTTAGTAAAATTGGTACACTAAAAAGTGCAGCAAGGGAATAGCGGGAATAAGAAAGTAAGAAATTTGGAAGCAAAGAATGCTTTCAAAATTCTTATGTATTCAAAATAGCATGAGGAAGGTTGGAAAGCTTATGAGTCTCAAATGTTCGTAGAGTAGGTCTTACCTTTTCATATTGAAAATTTACGAGACTGTTAACATCATATTCATGCAACGTGCGATATTATAAGGCGGAAAATTTCGGTTATCCTTGTAAGAAATCGCTAAGGAGAACCGATGCAATAATCTTAATGCGTTAGTTGCGTAAGTAAATGAAGAAAATAATTAGCGAGGTGAAAATTTCAAGGAAATCTGGCTACTGGGGAGTTTAGAAAAATATTTGTATCAAACTTGATACAGGATATTTAATAATTCTTTCAAAGTATTTAAGTGTTGTAATATTTTAATATCACAGCACTTAATGATCGTCTTTCATACGTATGCCTAAATATCTTGTATATAATTAATTTATAATTAAAGTTATATAACGATGATAAATATCTCTATGTAATCATGCTTTTCTATTAATGAAAATGGATATCAATATTAACAAAAACACTTGTTTAGAATCAAACCTGTTAACGTTATAGAACAAAATTTATTATTATTGTTAGTGCGTGAAACTTGTTACTTGTAAAATTTCGTCAGTAATAATGTAGTACAATTATGCAAGAAGAAAAATTACGTCTTTTTTATAAGACCATTTTAAAAAATGCATTTCTATTACTAATAACTTGTAAAGAAGTAACTTTTAATAATAAAAACAAAAAGAATCCGATACCGGCAATTTTAATTAGTTTGATGGTTGTAACGTTTTAAGTGGCGCTTGGACAAAGTGAAATTAGATTCAAAGTAGAAAAAGTCACGGAAACCAGGTTAATTTTCCTTCTACTGATAACAATGTCGTTCGAAGGAACCAGTCTGAAGATCTTGTCTCCATTATACTCGGTTCTTTAGCTCGATGTGAACGTCATTCTTCCTGCTGTTTCTGCCGGAAGTAGGTTACGCCGAAGAAAGTCTGCAGAATCGCGCGTGTCTGTATGGTAATGCCATAAAAAGGATTTACTTTCGCAGGAATTTGGACAGATATCTCGAGATTTTCGTTTAGTTTTTTTTTAGAGAAGAAACATGTATTTCTTATTCTATTTTCTCCATCCTTTCACAACTGTGTCCTTTTTAGTCTGCAATAAAGACCGTTCTTTTATTATTCGTTAATAATATAGTTCTGTATAAAAAGAAGACGTGGTGTGCATTGCAATTTGAAAATTGGATTATGTTATAGAATTATATTAATATTATGGCAGAAATCTTACAAATCGTAAATTTCCAGTTACTAAGAAAAATAATAAAAACATTTGGCATTTATGCATTATAATGTTATGGAATTCAAGATCATGAAAATACATATAATATACAAAAATATATAAAATATCCAAAGTATATTTTTATTATAATATTACTTATGTCCCATTTCTTTGACTGTATTCGCAAAATACAACACATACATACAAATTTGAATAAATATCTGTAGTCTCACAATAAAACTTTCTCGTATAATAGTAACAGGTTTACTACTAAAACTGGTGAAATTCTACAAATTTATGAATCACAAATCACTTGATTATTGTATTTCACTGATTAAAATTCTGAACGAGAAGTCTATACGCTATACGTTACAACCAACAACTAATGGTTACTCTATTCACTTTTATTATTATCAACAAGTTATTCGCTAATAAATTACTGTTCAAGAGAGTCAATTTTACCGAAAAGAAATAGATCTATAGTTTAGCTAATAAATGAATTACTAAAGTGCAGTGTTGCGTGCACGCAAGTACAATGAAGCGTGAAAGGACTAAAATTCTATTTTCAGGGAAGCTAAACTTTTAAAGAACTTTAAACTTTTAAAGGAAAACTTGCAACTCTATTTTCGTAGAAAATTAAGTTTTCCATAGATTATCTAAAGAAAACGTAAAAAATTCCATTTCCGTAGAAGAAAGTTAAATTTTTAAAGGATTTAAAAAATAGACAAAAAAACGAAAGTCCAAAGCGCTCAGAATTCGAATTTTTTCGTTAAAAAGATAGAGCACCTAAAAAAATACCTCGAGGTTCATCAAGACCAGTTTATAGCCTAGGATACCTCCTGAAAACTTCAAATGTTCCTGTCGAAATGTTAAAAAAGAAAACATCCATCGAAGAGGCAATACAAGTTTAAAAGCCACCGCTTCCTAATCACATGGATCGCAGCACACACGGATAGAGGAACACGTTTATGACCAGCATGCCGGTCCATGGACTACGAGAAGCAGCGGTGAGAGGTGTGTCGTTCGATTAGACTGGAATGCTGGGAGGTGTGTAGCATCGAGCAAGGTCAGAAAAAACGCTCGTCGTCACGAAGCCACATGAGATCATCGAGGAAGACGTTAATATCTGCTAAGCCTGACCCTATTCTAACTGAGAGTCAACCGGTACCAACAAAATAAAATTCTTTTCAGAGATCTATGACTATTCTAATAAAATATCAAAACGCGAAAGAAGAACATTCTAAAGAGTGGATATTTGTTAGGCTTTTTACTGTTATTTTAAAGCTTGGCTACGAAAGGTGCGATAAATCTGAATCACGCGATCTCTGTCAATTTCTCCTGGTCGCGAAAGGCATCACTGGATAGCTTGTAGAAGTACATAGCTAACACTTGAATGCCATAAACGCGTATTAAATTTTTAGCAGCAATATCCTCCAAGCTAAAGATATCTTGGTATACGAGTTGGTGCAGCTTTTTATGGTAAATAGAAAGATGTGTCTGAATATTTAAATACTTTCTATAATTTCTATATGTAGAATAACGAGCATATAAGCGTTGAAAATAATTGTATAATCATAGTGTTCCAAAGTACAGGAAGTGTATTTTGAAATTCTATGGATAGTACAAAAAGAATTTAATATAATAAAGTAATTGAATTTTCGCATATACTACAGGAAACGTATACGTACATTTCTTCTAAGAAAATAATTAGACTACCAACTAAAGACTTAATCGTAATTCAATCTACATCAAAACCACTCTGCATTTCCTGCTAATTCTGTTACTCATTCGAAACTACTATTACATCGATAGTAATTTCCTCTATTTTTATAGGTTTTACGTAAACGAAAAACTTTTTTTTAAAGTACGAAAATTTTAAACCTGATATTTTTTAAATTCCTGACACCCACGAAGCACATGATAATTCTAAGCTCGTTTCATCTTCTCCGGAAAAGTATTAGCTTGAACTTTGCAATCAAAAATAACTTTCATTTCAATCCATCTTTATCTTCCCCCGCGTCGAATGTCATCGAAGAACTTGGTCGACCAATTCAACTTCCTGAAACTCCAATAGACGTTCCTGAATAGCGCAATTTATCGGTAGCCGTTCGAGATTCAATTCGAAGTATCACACGCAGCATTCGCGAAGCCAAGGGAACGGCAATTCCCGCAATTACCTCTAGTAGGATGAAATTACGTTTCATGATTGTGACCTCTGGCCAATTAGGTCTTCTCTGTCGAGCAATCAACCAGCCTACGTGAAAACGATATTTAGTGTCACGAGTATCATGCCCCCGGCAAAACTGGATGCTCTAACTCGGTCATGTGAAACTCTGTCGCCCACTCTTTCACGGTGTCTCCCGTTCCTCTATGCTTCTTTATCTCGCGTAAGGAATGCTCCCTGTCTCTTCTGGGGCTTGAAAAGGACTCTGGCCTCCACCTTGAAACCGTTTCTCACGATGGTTATGCGCGATCCACCCAACAGGAATTTCGTTTTGCCAGGTAAGACGAGAAGAGGCAAACGTATGGCTTGATCCATGTACGTACACGCGTACGTTTCTGAATTTGGTGGTTCAGGTGGAAACTGGTTCCCGGAGAATTTCTCTGTCGATTGGATGAATTAATGTATCGATAAAGAGTCGACTTGTTTTCAAAGGAATCTTGGTTTCGATGAACTCTTCGGACTTTCCGAAGAAAAATAAAAATACAGGTGAATCGAAGGATCGTGTACTAATTTCTAAAATCGCAAGCAGATAAAGTATGCAGCTGCCACGATGCGTTCAAAGATAATTCCAGTGAATTAAACAATTAGTTCTCAGAAAAATTTCTCCGCCGATTGGATGATTTGATGCATCGATGAAGAGCCGCCGTGTTTTTAAAGAAATCTTGATTTCGACGAACTCTTCGGAATTTGCAAAGAGAAATGAAAATGTACGGTATAATCGCCGACTGAAAGCTTGTCTTTCTGAAGAAGTTTTCATCTCGATAAATTCTTGCGAATCGCAAGAAGAAACAGAAATTTGGAGAAAATGACTCTAGCGAATTGTGAACCTGGTTTCAAAAATATTTCTCTGCCTATCGAATGCATTCCAGCATCTATCGAGTCAACTTCTTATCAAAAAGTTTTTATCTCGATCGAGTTCTCTCTTCAAAATTACCTACCAGAAGGAACACAAAAATACAACCGAAGATCCGAGGATCACGTATCAACTTCCAAAATTATAAGTAGACAAAGCTGAATGCTCAGAGACTGCGACATCAGCTCCAAGATAATTCTAGCGAATTAGAACCCTTCTAATTCGAGTTGTTGGCACCGGCACATGGGGTGACTGCATCGTGGTCGAAAAGTAGGTTACGAATACCGGCGAGAAAGTAACCGAGAACCGATCTGTCGTATCGTCGAGAAAGATTAGGCGCGGCCGGTTTGCATCGGCGATCACATTATCGGTTGAACGTGGCTTTGGCCACTTCGTTGGCCGTCTCCGAAGATTCAGGACGGCCTCTGTACGGCTTCGAGTGCCTTGATGCATCGATACTTTTTGTAGCTCGAGCCACCGTCAAGTACGTGCGTGCCAAATTCCATTCGGCCAAACGCAACCGCACTGTCTATGTTCCGCGTTGTTTCGAGGTCAGGGAAAAACGGCTATTTCGCGAACTAGGAATCTTCTCCACACATTATCGAATTTCTTCGGATACTTCTTGTGCAATTCCGTTAATATTATTAGCGAAATTTTACAAGTCACAACCTACAAATTAGAAATAAAATGAGAAAACTATGATAATCAGTTTTTGTAGACCTTTCCAATTTGAAAAGGAGGACTTAATACAATGTGGTTGAAGAAGAAAATAATAGCTGAGTCGAACTGAAAATATAAAGAATTGAAAAATAGCGGATAAATCACGAGAGTGTGTTATCAAAGACCCTTAGTATTTTAAAAAGAATATATCATCTCCCCTCCTATTTTTCTGTTTAAGCGTGCACATAAAATTATTTTACTGCCTTAGAGTAGCTATTCTACGGTAGAAATCGTATACCATAGAATCTTCGTTTAGAAAACAAAATTAACATTTGATAGAATAAGATTTTATTAGAATTGGATGATCAGGTGATTTGTAGTTCTTGAAACTTATATTTGTAAACTATAACGAGTAAATTATGTATATGTGTTATATGAGGGAATTTATTGACACAGTTAATTCAATCGTGTAAGACAGCTCTATTATACACGTTAATGAATGGATTGTCAAAATACTATGAAAAACGTAGTTAATATTAAAAAGCCAGAACTAAAATTTCCAAGGCAATTTAATCAATTCGCCATTACGACATCGTTTTACCAGAAAGCTCTTCAATTGAAGGCTTCTAATTGTAAATAATAGTAGATTAGTGAAAAAATTGTCCGTATGAATATTTTACGAGGTTGATTCGCTATTTACGTGGGACTGTACCGTAAGAAAAACTTGTTTCTGTCTCGTAATAGGAGCTAACAGGAATATCTGATTACTTCCTTGTTATATTCTTTGCGAACTACACACGATTATTTTTAAAGTTTCGCAAATCCAAACTACAAACCCTACGAGCCAACCAATTTAAAATCAGACCGAGATAAAAGGCTAAAGGAGTAATATCCTGCGAATCAGAATTCCGGAATACGACCGAATTAGAATTTCATCGCGGAACGAGCATAATTTCGAAATTATAGTACTAGGGTCGGCGTATCCGATTGAGGACTGCATTTACATTGTTATGCTCATTGAGCGAATTAATGCACCGTCCATAAGCTGACGCAAGGACGCGAGGCGATGTCCTTGATAATTTGCAAATCATTTCCGTTGTTAGCCAGAAATAATCGAAAACTAGGAAAGAAAAAAAATATCGGAAAAGGAAGATATAGAATAAATAAAAATAAGAGAAAATAATTTGGTACTCACTGCAGAGTGTCAGTGATTATGCGGAACTATCGTTGCCGTGGAATGCAACCGCATCGCTATTCAGAGCCTGCGGATGCGCGCGATCTCGATCAATCGGATCCTCGTGGCCGGTGCGACGCGATTTCTACGTTTTTGTTTCCGCCTCAGGCATCCTCAGCCTCCTCTGTTCTGGTCCAAGTACCGCGTGTTACGATTATATCAAAGATCGTACAAATTATTTACAGCTCGATGATCACTTCTAATTCAGGAAATGATACTTCTCTCTGTCACACTTTCTCTGATTAAACTTTACACTAGAACAAAAATACTCGAGTGCCCAATTTAAAGAATTGTAAAAAAGAGCAAGAGAGTAATAATTTTTTGAAAGAATAATTCCCGCCAAAACGCGAACAAATCGGTTTATGCACACCGATTGTCGGCTCTTGATGTCAACGCGGAGTACGAACACTGCGGAACATTTTTCCAAAAAACAAACTATCCAAAACAGTCACCGTATTTGTTTCGCGTATATCAATCGATTGGAAACTTTCACTGTTTGGGGTACCCTTAAAATTTCACTGGACCATCAGATTTTCGCTGCAATATGGGCACCGACCGTTAAATTAAATTTCCAATTAAATCGCCGATCTTTGTCTCGTGATCGACGACTGACCATTGACACGCATGAATGACAAGTGAAATTGTTTGAGCTGTCGTTAAACGTGGTATGTAAAGAACGGGCGCGTCTATACGATACCAGCTGTCGAGCGAGCAATATTGCCGCGAAGAAGCCCGGACCGGGACTGACTGGCCATAGGATTCATTTGGGTCAGCAGCACAACGTAGTATAGCGAAGGCAGGGTTCCGACTATACTATCTGTTACACGGCGAAGTGAAGGTGCAGTGCCGTGTGTTACTATAACGGAGCTATCCTCGCGGCGCGGTTCGATTCTTCTTGCGATCCCGCGATTTGACGCTCGTCCGTTTCTCGCGCTAATAACTATCACGTGAAATTCGACCAACTTTCATTAAAAGAAGAAGAAGAAGAAAATAAAGAAACAAAGAGGAAGAAAGATTCCACTATATTTTAGACGATTTCGTCATGTTACGAGAACCGCAGCGTTTATTCACCACGGTTCTGTAGTTGTTAAAATAAAGTTATATAAAACGAACAGTTTTTGTCTTACGTAAAGGTAGAACTTCGACTCAGACTCCTTTCAGATGTGCGAAGACTTGGGATGATACAGGAACGACGCAGGAAAACGAAGACACGGAGCTGACAGGAACGTAGTTAACATTTTATTTGTATTTTACTTCTAACTGTTTAACAAAGTTGCTTTGGCTCACTTCGACGAGTCATTATTTTTTAAAAGAAAAATATATATGTATATCATACATAACTGTCTCTCCCTTGGGAAAAATATTCTCTGCAGTCTCGCGAGGTATTTTCGATTTGTCACATTTGATCAGTCGATTGAACACCTTTAGGATTTGTAGTTAAGGGAAGTCTTCGGTTTCAGCTCGACGTAATAGGAATAATCGAGCTGCAAAACAACATAACGATTATTTACAAAGGCTCTTTTAAAGGGGTAAGCGTTTCCTCGATATAGGATTGGACATAGGGGTTGTTTCCCAGCTGCCTTCGCAGTTCCATTGTCTACTAGATCCCATAGATCGATCATCTGACACTCTGCTTGCCTGAAACGCAAAATTTTTATTTGTAACATTAAAAAAACATGCTTATTAATTTCATTGAGTTTCAAAGTTATTTCATTACAGGTTTGCGAAACCAAAGCACAGCGATTCCTCCAACACGACGTATCCAACTTGAAGATTTCTCAGAGTGAAGTACACGGATGTGACATCTTTTCTGCTGAAGATCTCGTAAACTTTCATCGTCCGATCTCTAGAACATAAAACCGGTGATAATAAATACCAAGGCAGATGTAACGATCCAGGGAATGGCAAGCTTATGCACCTCATCTCTTTGCTCTCGTAGTAAGGGTTATTGACTATAGGTCTTCCCGTCGAGAGCATTAAGTTTGCCATCAAAGACATCTTGCCGGCGAACACAGCGTGTTCTGGCGTGTTCTTCTTGATCCACTCGAACAGTTCCTCTTGCTCGATGTCGCTGTACTCGCCTTATTACATATATCATATTTTTATATGATGAAAGATTAGATAATAAAGAGCTTGTTTATTAACCTTCGGAGGCTGGACCAATTTTGACTCACGCGGATAATTCACAATTATTACTTTTCATAAAAATTATACTTATATATCGTTACTAATCTGTCAAACTATATGAACGATTTTATTTGTTAAGAAAATATATTTGTTACTAGACTACGGATTATTATGCATTTATATCTGTATTTACATTATTTATTTCCTATATGTTATTTCATATATGTTTTTTCTTGTCATAACTTTTAATAGGTAAAATAAATTTCTATAGAAGTTCTATTTAATTGTGCTCATGAAAATATAAATTTGCATAAAAAAATTGCAGTCTAGTTACCACGTGCAGGTAAGAAGCTTTTTTTAGTGGGTATTTCGCTTTTTTTCGTTAGGAAATAAAATACGTATTTAAGTAATGAAATAGTCTGTAAAAGTTGCGAAGGTCGACAACATCAAGAATCACAGTTTAGTTGTAATTTCTTTTTAACCAGTTTACGTTATTAAATTCTATTGAGTTCACGTTGTAATTATGAAAACGAATTTCAAAAAATCCTCTTTTATCTAGATCTTACAATGTTATTCAATTCGAAGAAATTCAGGCATCATAGATAACCATCTTCTTTTCAATTAAAGGAATATTGTCCGTACCTCACGAGTTTCTACAATATATCTGTTATATCAATATATTTTTTGTAATTTGAAAAAATAGTCTTGTTTTATTTATATTTTTTAATAATGTTCTTATACATTTTTACACACTATTTCATTGCTTGATCGTTAATTATTCCGCAGAGCCTGATAATTACCTATGATACTTCGTTCTTCCTGCAGTCTCTCTAATCCATGATAAGACATCGCGGATATCAATAGGAGAGTAAGAGCAGTCTTAGTCATCTCGTTCTTCAAACCAAGCTTTTCCAAGTATCTATTCGCGCAAACAGTGCCGGCTATTATACAGAGATGGGGGTTCATGAACAGCTTGAGTCTCATGATGAAAACTGCCATGATGATAAAAGCTCCGGTCTGCAGGCCGTTGTAAGCCATATCCGCCTCTATGCATTTAGGATATCCTTTGATTTTGTAATTCCTATACCAGAAATAGACCGCCAGCATTCCAGCCAATATAGCAGACGGCAGAAGTAACGTTTTTATAATCGCTTCGAAGCTTCTGTATTGGAGGAAATCGAATTCGGGAGAGCACGTGTACAGCATCGTATGGAAGTCTTTGTAACTGGTCAGTTTCGCTTTGAGTAAGTCGAACACGTGCGCGTTGTCCTCGGATAACGAGGCGGAAAACGATTCTAAGTACAGCGTGCATATAATTGTCAGAACGATCTCGAGAATCGTTTGGAGCTTTATGCCCATGAAATGAGTCAGCTTCTCCGTTAAGCTTACAACGTTACTGATGAGTAAAAGATTGAAGTACAGAGAATACAGCAAGGGGAAACCATCTGTGATTCCAGTTGCTAATAAAATTGACCAACCATGAACTTTAAAAATACATCTGTAAAGGTCGTTTGGAATTATTTTCATCCATTTTAATATCAATAGAGCAACGACCTGCGTGGTGAGTACAAAATGTGAAAATTGCCAGCAACATAAGCTAATTACCGTCGCTATACCCATTTTCTGAAAGAAATAAATTGTTTGTTACTTCATACAGAATATGTCAGTCCTGTGAGTGTTTAATATTTCTCAACACACCTGAAGTAAATCTTTGGGCACTTTCTGAGGATCTTGCAAAGTACCCTCTCTAATAATCAGTGTCAACCTATACATTTGAGAGAGTAATACAGGGTATGCGAAACTTTCTCTCAGCGGTGGAGTCCATTGGACACGAGTACATTCGTTATGATTATAAAAGAATAGAAGCACTGCTATGATTCCACTACTCAAACTATTACCAAGGAAGGCAGCATAGTAGAACAGTACAGCTGCCGTAAATATAGTAAAAATCCAAACGATTTGTAAGTAAAAATAAACTGGAACACCAAGACCCTCGCAACTAGTCACTGGTGGCAAACCTTCTCCTCTTTCTATCTGAAAGTGATTCTTTTCTAGTTCTTCCGTAGGAAGTGACACACATTGAATTTCTCAATGCATACAGAGTCTGTGTACCAAATATTCTTTATGTATTATTATAGTATTTGACTCTGTATACAGTTCTAACAAACATGAATCTCACTTGCCAACACTGCTCTATGGATATAATCCCCAGATTCTTGGCACAATGATAAAGATATCCAGCTACCAGCTGCAAATTATCAATTATGTTTTATACAAGTCGATCTTCTTAACCCTGCTACGACCTTAAAATTTTTATTTTCCTATCTTACTTATATTTCAATAAACAACAAGACATCTAATGTTTTGAAATGAACTTTAACATAACCATGGCATAAGACATTTTATATTTTTTAACCATAGAAAGACACGATTATAGCTCTCTTGTGCAATTTAACTAATATCATACGATTATAAAAATATGTTAGATTAAAGTAGAGATTAAGTAAATCAAGACTAGATAACCAATTATATATTGGTACAATAAAATGATTCAAGAATTATTGTACAAGAGAGTCTAGATAAGAAAATAACTGGAAGGACGCAGCAAAGTTAACCTAACCAAAAAATAGATTCATCGTCGAATACCGAATAGAGAATAATACCTCTGGCAACAAGCTATACTTTCTAGCTGCATTAATAATGTTTCCATATTCCGAGATATTATCATGGCTGATTTTTCTAAGTCCATCCATGAACGTTTTCGATTCCGCGATAGTCTTGTAATACGAGTAATACATCCCCTGAACAGAAAAAAAACAAAACATACCTGTTATCTTCGTGAATAATTTGTCAGTTTCTCGAAATCGTTCGAATCTCGTACCATTTCCGTGCGGAAGGACATTTCTCTCTCGATTTCGGACAGATGCGAGAAATGCCGGTCATTTTCGAACAGCGTCGACACATGCCACCAATGGAAAAAGCCAAATGCCAAACCTGTCACGGCACACGAGATGATTTTATGATAACGCTGACCAGGAAACCACACCAATTAGCCTTTTTCCTTCGCAAGGAGGCTTGTACCTATCAAATCCACCGCTAACTCGTACAAATTCAATGGTTTACGGCGTAATTTTTCGCCGCTTTTACGCTTCCTGTCACTTTCTGTCGCCATCTTTAAGATCCGACTAAATTCAGTCACGTGACTGTATAGAACTATTTGCGCGCCATCGATCGGAAATTTCAAAATGCCTGTCGATCGGTCAAAAATTAGTTTGACTTTAATCGATTTTCTGATAAAGAAGGTTACAAGGAGAATGTCAACTTTAATTTCAATCTCTTAATAAAGTTATAAAATGACTATGGTAGGTGTTTATGTACGTGCGGCATGTATATTAAATGTAGAATATGTCAATAATAGTGGTAGAAATTTATGCGTAACTAGCTGCGGTTTGTTATTAAGGAAATTAATTTACTATGTATTTATATTGTTAAATTAGTGTTGCATGGTGAGATATTGAGGATTTTGAAGGTTATTTAATTTTCTAAAACGAAAATGAATTTCCCTTGTGCGAGGCAGTTTCTACGGCCCTGGATGCGCGCGTACAGCCAAGCGTGCATTGGCACTCCCGTTATCGATCAGTCGCGTGTTAGTCCACCGTGACATGGAGGATCTTCTGCTGCAGATCGTCCGAGAATCAAGCAATGCAAAATTACAAAATTTGCGGAAGTCTGCGCAAGAAGCGTATGGTGAGTCGATTTAAAAGATTCGTTTTATATATTTCTTATGATAAGATGGTCACACTTGCTCCATAAATTTAAAGCTGATCGATACTTGTGATAATTATACTCGCCCTACAGTACCTTATCCACCATAGACTTGTCAATTATAATTCTTATATTGGTAAAAAGCTCTTTTTTATCAATTTATGATAAGTAAGATTCTGAAATAAACGATATATTTTACTTTATTTGTTTAATTAATTTAACATGTTTGTGTAGATTTCCTGGACAAACAGCAGGGATTACTACGCGATCCACCCCACGAATTACGAGCAAAATGTCTACATACCTTTCAGCTAGCACTAGAAACGAAGAGGAGCAAATTCGTTGCATTTGGTCTGTCGGGATTACATGTGAGTATTTCATTGAATTCCTCTTTCCTCTTTTTGTCCATATTGTGCCAGTTTAGTATCGTATACATGTAAATGACGCATTCGCTCGCGGGAAGGAACTCTGCGATAAAGGGTACGATATCAGTGACCAGCTGTAACATGATATTTCTTTACTGTTCTTCGTTTTAATCCGCGACACATAGTTACTTCACAGTACTGTTTTCCAATAGACGATGGATATATGTCTAAAATCAATTAGAATATTTTATTCAAATTTCGTCATAATTGGACTGCGGGTTTTTATGCATCTATACAAAATTTAGATTGAAATAAAATATAAAACACTCCAAATATATTACTCGTAATATTTAGCGAGTGAAATAAATCTCCACTTAGATGTCTTCCTTTCATTCATAAAATACATATTTGCATAAACATCCGCAATCTAATCAAAATAAATAATCTGTAATTAATATAAACGTTTTGAATTCAGAAAATGTTAAGGGATGATAGATTCCAGTCGCCGTACGAGCCAGAGGATGATTCTCTTTGGCTACCCGCGCAAATGTTGCACGCAATGAGTTCCATGTTATCCCAATCTGACGACACGCAGACGGACATGCTAAAAGTGAGCCTAAATTTAACCCTTTTTTAACCCTGCTGCCTTCTTTGCGTTATTTTTGACGCATTTTACTATCGGTAATAAATTTCTTAAATCCGAGGAAAAAATAAGATAATTCTATTGATCCAATCTTTTACAATCTTTTGACCAGAGATTTTGTTGAAACATTAAATCTATTTTTGTTTATTTAAACGAGAGCGTGGCATTCAGACATAAAAATTCGAGGACTGCAGCAGGTCTGACACTCAACTGGTATCGTTACTGAATTTTAAGACATCTAATTTTATTTTTTATTTTACACTCTACGTGATAATGGCAATCAATGATCTTTGTCGACTAAAGTGCAAAATAGAAATTAAAATTAAGTTGCGATGGTCAGCCACGATTCTGGTCGAGAATTAAAATTCATCGAAGCTAATTAAGAAATATTCTACGACATATTAATCTGTATAGGTTCTGTTACAAGTTGCCTGTTCCTCTTACTGGACAATGAACGGTCGTTTAATAATCGCCATTCTCACTACTTGCTGCGAGGCTTTCGAAAATGGGAATCAAGCGGTGAGGACCGCGGCTCAAGCTGCAACCAGTCAAACGTTACGGTCTTTTTGCCTATTCCTAGGTAATTTCATTCAATGCTGTTATCCGTAGTACGTTCTAGAGTTTCGTGATTGTCCTTGTGATTATTTCTGGAATTTGTCAGATACTCCAACGTGAAGTTCAACGAAAGTTTGATCAATAAATCTCTGCTCGCGTGACTAGTGAAACGTTCTTTGCGAATTCCGTGATTGATAAGCTGTTTCCTTTGAAACACTTTCGAGGATTTTTTCTTGAACGTTAGTAGAATTCATTAATAGGATATTTACTTATGTGAATTTGTATTTTTACGAATGTGGCTAAAATAAATCAAACTTGAGCAAAGCATTTGAATATTTTCGATATTTAGATATTTCGAATACTTTGAATATTTGTATATCTTATACTTGGATATTACTACATCATATCTATACATACTTTGTTCTATATATTCTATATATTTTATATCATTTTTTATATTTATAATTTGAAATTTTTTAATTTAAATGTATGAGAATCCACTCAATATGCTATTAATCTTCGTTACTAATTAGTAAAAATATCTTACTTTTCACAGACGAGGAATGTCAAGAAATGGACGAGAATGCAAAGAAGAATAAGAATTTATGGGAAAGAGGTGTCTCCTGTTTCAACGAAGCTCTGCCAATTCTTCAATACATCTGCAGCAAACTAGACGAAGCTCAGAAGTAAGGGAAAAAATATTAATTTTATTTGAATACAAATCAATTTTAGGAAACCTTATTACAGTAATGGAAGAAATGGAAACACCGTGGTATTTCTGTTGGAATGTCTGCATACCTTGATATCCTCTTTGCCGCAGAAAATTCATACGAACGCACATTTTACCACCTTCCTTTGGCAGAAATTCTGTCCTGCACTGATAGCTTTCCTAGGTACACCGAGGGTCGACAAGACGTTCACGTCTAGGGAAGGAAAAGAGAACGAAATTGGAAGAGGATCTGGATACTTGGCCACTTCTTTGAGCTTCGATAGTCACCAGGCTAAAACTGTTTATAGGTACATAATTTTAGATACAATAGTTATAAAATTTAATATTATTATTAGACGGATATTTATACAATATTACACTTCTATTACAATATTTCGAATATTTATTATGTCATTAATATTGGAATACATTAGTTGTTTCAATATTTGCAAAATCTGTTTCACAAGAAATCATTAAATAATTTAAAGAATGTAAAAACATACATATTATATTAAAGATTTTTGACAAAAGAACAAAAGCTTTAAAATAATAAGATAAGTAAGTTATTTAATTCATTTGCAAAGGACAGTAGAATAAAAATGTACTCACTGTATGTTTAAACTTCCTATAAATGTATAAATATAATTGTGATTAATCTAATGATATAAATCTAATTATGACTCATAAAAAATTTGATGTCTAAAGTAACTTGAAAGTGAAATTTGACAATTTTTCTACCTATAGCATTGGAACAGAATTAGTTCGATTAGTGGGCTGCGTGGGACCCCTTCGTCCAGTTTTAGAATCAGTATTTCACAGAATGTTACTGTATCCTCCACCTCAGCAACGCTTAGAATCTTTGAAGGCTTTGAAAGAGCTTTTACGAAGTCCTAGTCGAATCGTTGACTTTGCCGGTCCATTATTGGTGGAAGAAGATAAATCTAGTCATATTCAGAGCGACATGGCCTTAATGAGATTGTGAGTCACTATATTAAAGCCCTTCATCTAAAATAACAGAAGTTTATTAATTTGATAATAATTAAAAATATAGAGCAATGGATTCCATCGAAGAATCAACAACTGGTGGTTTAAGTACATTGCACGCTAGTGTGTCGTGCGTGGTTGCAATGCTCTCCGCTCTTCAAGAATTATGCGAGGGGAAGGCTATTAATCACACCTACACGTGCACGATCAATAGCTTGTACGAAGACTTGGAATCCTGTGACTACAAAGGACCTTTGACTTATCAGTGCATGGCACGGTTGCCGAAAACATACAGGTGAATTTTACTACTGTAAAATATTGTAAGAAACACTGTGCGATTTAAAGGATCACTATCCTTTTCGTAAAGTCTCTGTCGAATAATCACTCTGTGAAACGTTATAAAGTACAAATATTGTTAAATAGATGCGTTCAGTGGTAATACCTAATGTTCTTCAATGATAACCAACAAGTAATCATAAATTTTTCCCTCATAAATTCCAATTATGCGATTAATTTCACAATTTTACATTTCTTCATAGAATTACTAAACAGACAGATTGTCGTACTTACGTTTCGTAAGTGCAAAGGACTAAATTAACATTGAATAGGTTGATGAAGTGCTTCGTAGATGCATTGTTAAGAAATGTAATTAGAAAAGTCCATAAAAAGCTCTTTGATTTGCTTTCAGAGAGCAATTGGAGCTCATGAAGAAGGGAATAGGCTCCGATTCTGACTCCTCGGGGCACGGTCCATCGGAAGATGGTGATTCTACGGACACAGAAGGTCCTCAGAACGAGTCTGACGAGGTTCAAGAAGAAAATAGCTTGGAAGACAACGACTACGCGATAGAGAACGAAAGGGAGAGATTGAGATTAGAAAAATTACCAAAGTGTCTTCACGTGGGTCGTCAGGTGGCTGATGAATGCAACGTGGATATGGAAAGGCATAATGCTAGAAAATTCGTCAGGACACTGAAGAGTGACTTGATTCCTATGGTTTTGAGTCTCAGAAGCAACATAGAAGTCGACGAAGCTCTGCAGAACTTTGCTTCGGAATATTGTCAAGGTACGATAATCGTATACACGAGAAATTGATTCTTGTCCAGAATAATGTTGATTTTATCGTGTTTACTGACGGATAATGTATTGTCTGTTGCTTCCCGAGACCATGTCCCAACTTTTTGGTAATTCTTGAATTCTGAATTGTGCTTCCTTAGAAAATTATTAAGATTTTGATGCGAAATATTTGGTTACTGCTTTGAGAGTTTTCATTAGGCTAAATTTTCTATTCTTTATAGAATTTTGTAGCGACTGTGATAAATGAAAATTTGTCCGTGTTAAATCTAGAAAATAGAGTGGATGTCGCAATAATTTTTTATAAGTCTTTATTTTATCTAACGTTGTTTTTTTAATATTCCTTTTCGTTTTTAGTAAATTGTGGACGTTTACGCATTTATGAGAAATTTCAAGATATAAAGACGCACAAAATGCATCAATGTATTAAAATATATGAAATATTCAAAGTACAATATGTAATGTTACAAATTCTTATAATATTTAATGACGAATGAAAGAAATTTCCGTTTGAAGATTCTATTCCCTTAATTACTAATAATTCTATTTGTAAAAATATAAATTTGCATGAACATCCACAATCTTATTATTATATGTGCTATTTATAATTCTTCTAATTGCTACTTATAAGCTTCGTCATAAATAAGCTTTATAAATTCCAAAACCAAAAGATGAAACGACATTGCGTTTACAGGAGTTTTCACAGCACAACAAAAGATGCAGGAACAGACGGACACCAGTACAGATTCATGTGCCTTGATTACGATCATGAACGCCGATGGAATTTACTTGGCCACCTATGCGGCATTATTGCTGAACTTGAAGTTGATTAGGATTAATTACTATCACGAGGATAATCGTCAGGTCCCCATCAGTGAGGTATCAATGACGTCTGACACATCGTTTAAATGTTTTTCTGCAACTCTGATAATTTCTCAAAAGCTCCTGTTGCATTCTCCAGGAACAATTTGTGGAAGAAGTACACGGATCTGGAGTTCTAGTCTATCTTTCGGCAACTTGGTTGTCTGAACTTTACCAACAAGTTCTAGCGTGTAATTTACTCGAGAAATGTGGCTATAATCCGCACTACACGGATAACAGTGCTTTGATAAACGTATTAACTGGTAAATCAATTTTTAATAATCTGAAACGAGATTGTCCAGTCTCTGGTCATCGAATTAGGACCGTTCAAAATTTCTAACAGAACGAATAAGAATCTTGTAATGATAATTTAAGGACTTTCTAAATAACAATTTCTCGGTTTTTCCCACGAATTCTTATATATATGGAACAATGTTTTGTACCAAGTATCGTTTTGGTAAGTATCAAACTTTTTTCCAACCAAGGACAATTTACTCTTTGCGATATAACACTAAAGTTTTGAGAAGAAAAATAAAATTTTGGTACGTGTCCTTGATTCGATGATCGAAGACTGTAAATCCTGAAAACTAATAGATACATTTACTTTCGTAAGATGTTGATGGGATTCCTGGAAGCCAGAGAGGCGGACAGCTTTTGTCTGACTACATACGATTGGAAAAAGCTCAGCTATCTCGAAGCGAACCAACACCGGAAGCAGAAGCAGGAGCGAAGCTTTCGAGAAGAGTATTGACGTGTTGTTGGGGAAGTATGATGACTGTGTTGACGACAGGATTGAATCCTCCTAAGGAACAAAATAACAAGGGAATACTGAGCAGAGACGGTGATAGACGTGGTATCAGAGATACCGTGATTTTGTCGTTGGAAGGTCTTCATAAAGCTGCAATTTTGAGCAATGTACTTGGTCAGTATTATTTCTTAATAAACTGTTTAATAAATTACTCTAAATACCTGAGGATATACATACAAATGTTGCCAATACGTATAGCGATTCCTGTTTTTATCTCTTCCGAGTTTCATTTCCAGTTATTCTTATTCAAATTTATTTTCTCGTTAATTAGGCCTGCAGAATCGTTGTGGTTCCATCTTCGCTCTGCTGGTGAAAGCAGCCTGTACAGAGCAGTCTATTTCGAAAATCACGAGGACGAAGGATGTTCTGCGCCTGAAATTACAAAACAGAGCAACTAATATTCACACATCGCACGCGTTGAGTATGGACGTACTTCTGGGCAAGGGTTTAGAACTTGGAAGTCATGGCAGCGATTGCTGGCCTCATGTTTTCACGTAAGACATCGCTAACAATTGAAATATTTTCTAATTTCTATCCAACTTATCGAATTTATAAAGTACTGGTTAATTTTAATTTATTAAATATTGGCAGCAACTGATTAAGTAGCTTTATACTTTAAAAAGGTGTTGTTTGTACGTGAGCAAATTGGAACATGATTTCTTTGGAAAAAATCAGAATCCATCGCTGCCTAAGACTCAGCAGAAGAAAGACAAGAAAGATAGTTCGAATGGAGATCCAAAGGGAAGCCAAGATAGGCTAAAACTTAATTTCAACATCACCGAGGAGGAAGAAACCTGGTAAAGCGTATAGAAAATTTTGATTCTCGATGAATCCATTAAACTCTCCATTACTAAAAGACAGTTTATTATTTTAGTGTCGATGTCTATAGTTTTCTATCCAGTCCATACACACAAAACTCCAGTACAGATACAATCCCAGAAATAATCCAAGAATCGAACGCGGACAGTCAATTTAATGGAATACTTCCTGCCGACTATGCCGCAAAAATTATCTGCGTTTTATCCCAACAAGTCGACAGGCTATTTGAAAATGCTGCGCTAAAGTTGAACCTTAAAGCGTTATGTTTATTCTTGTCTGCTCTTTGCAGAGCTAGTAAAGCTCAGTTATTCAAAACCACGGATGGTCTCAAAGACAATAAGAGATTCTGGTGGAGAAGAAGCAAACCCAGAGAAAACGAAATGAATGTGCTGCTCTTGGCTCGATTAGGAGAAGTTATGTTGAAGTGCGTGAAGAGTGGAAGACCTCTGATTCATATAATGAGGGTGAGAGAATCTTCGTCCATCCTTTAAGAGCTGTATTTTTGTGTCATCCTTGACAGAATCGTATTTTCCTATTTGCTAGAAAATTTCTTCAACTTTTAGTTTCGCGATTGTAGAAATGCTACTTAAGAGGTGGCTAATAAGTTGAGATATCAAAAGTTAAGTCTTTATAAGTTGAAACTAAAGCGAGATTGAAATAGTAAAAAATAAAAAATATTCAGGAATCGCAGCAGGTTCAAGATTTTATAAACGAGATGCGTTTCAAAGTTTCTAAATTGGATATGCGTATTTCAGGTTTGGAGTATCCTAGGGCCGCACTTTATGGAGGCAGCTTGTCACAAGGACCGTGGCATTTCAAAAAAAGCAGTACAATGCATTCACGACTCGATGGCAGCTTTGCTGAACGAGCAAGTGGAATTGCCTCATTTCCATTTCAACGAGGCTCTTTTCAAACCTTTCGAGAACCTATTGTGCCTAGAACTATGCGACAGTGACGTTCAGGATCAAGTGAGTCATTGTTTGTCTTTAACCTTATCAGAATGTAGCTCGAGAGAAACCTCAATATAGAGCAACAAAGTATTATTATATACATTCAAGTACATTGCTATAAATTTCAAATCCTAAATGTCATCATTAGACTGCGAATATTCATGCAAATTAATATTTTTATAAACATCATTAAAGAGATGGAACCTAAGCAGGTTTGTTTTATTTATTAAGTATTATAATGACTACACTATTTTGCATATTTCGTACATTTTTGCTATTCTATGTGCATTTTGTGCATTTTAGTATCTTTAAATTCCTCACAAATGCATAAAAATCCACAGTCTGATCATCGTACCTAATATTAATATACATCTTCTATAAAAAGTGGGAAAATTACATATTTTTTGTATTTGACACCAGAGATGCAAAGGGTGGGTCTTTGACAATAAAGAAGTAATTATTTTCTAAATATACTGAATTCTCCGTTATTTTACATTATTACAGAATCAAAACGAAAGCGTTATAGATTCAAAAAATTCGGCGAAAGCAATTTATTAGAAAATAATTATTTCTTAAATAGTTCATTCTCAATACTTGATTGCTTTAATGTACTACCAAAGCGTTAAGTCGATCCAAAAGCAATATAAATTCCAAAAGCTCTTCGCGATAAAGAAGCGTAATTGTTTTCTAAATTCTCCGTACTTAATTCCCCCTCATTTTGTTAAATCAGCGAAGGCTTAAATCGACGCAAAAGAATTATAAATTCCTTCCAGATCGTCAGTTGCATCTGTGAGTTCGTCGAGACCAACAGAACCGAGATTCGATCAGGCTGGCGACCTCTTTTCGGAGCGCTACGCGTAGCTTCAGTTGGTAATTCAGATTCTGTCGAATCTGCGCCACTCCTGGAGGTCTTCAGGGTCTTCCTATCCACGGACAACACGCTTGTATTCGCCAATGCGGCGTTAGATTGCATTCTATGTCTCCTGAAGCACGTCCGTGGAATCGGTGACACGGAGAGTCACCAGGACGATCAAGATCAGATCGACGTTGCAGAATCCAGAAGAATGAGACTCTGTGTCGAAAGTCTGAAATATCTTCTCAGCTGTTCCGATATTCTTGCATCGATGTATGGCATGCCAGCTTGTCCGATTTTCCATTCAGCTCAAAGAATCCAAGTTTCGACCATTCCTCAATACGTCGATCCTACGATACCCAATTCCGAGCTGATCAGATTCGATAAACACGCTGAATCGATGCAGGAGACTATACCTGAAAGGCCACATGACGTATTAATGGATAACGTTCATACAATTACAACTCTGCAAAGTATGGACAAGCCAAGTGGCATTCTGAGAGTCTGGTACATTTTGATCGAAGGCCTAGCAAGCGCTACCATGATCTGCCCTAAACGTTATCAACCTCACGCGTTGGAAACCTTGTTCCATTTACTGAGAGACACGTTGAATGTTCCTGGACCAACGTTTGGTTTATACTGTGTCAATCACCTGCTTCTGCCTATGGTGCAGAACTGGTTGAGGAGGACGTCGAAGATCTTCAGAGGATGGGACAATTTCGCGCCTAATTTTAAACAATGCTGTGGACTGACTACGGATTTGGTTGTTGATTATTTAACTCATTTACAAGGTAATTAACATATCATCTAGCTTGTTACGTTCTCTCGGTCATTTTCTAGCCGATCTTATTTCGCTCTGATTAAAAAGTATCTCGAGTTATCTGGAAGTGTCTTAAAGAATAAAAAGCTGTCGTTGATGTGCAGATTTGTAGATTTCTCGTTTCAATTTCACGTTAAATTTTTGTCTTCTTTATTGAAATAAAAGCAAGATTGAAATAGAAAAATTCGAGGATTGCAGCAGGGTTAATAACACGCGATGCTTAAGGCAGAGAGAAGAGACAATTTCGACGAGATAAATTTATAATTTGCTTTTGCAAATGGATTTTAGGACCCGAGGTACTTAGAAACAACGCCTATTTATCAGCTACGACGTTGATGTTGAAGCAATTGTTGCTAGTAATGGCGGAATGCGTGGTCCAACCCACGGAGAGTATAGCTCGTCTAGGTTGCGCCTGTATTAGGTAAGTATCTTTTGATCGAAACCTAGGCCTATAAGAATTGTTTAAAAGTTTGAAACCTCTGCGAGCTGGGACATATGTACGCACAATATATTAACACGGATTGAGATCAAAGTCCTCTATTCGTTCCAACGCTTGATGACTCACTATCGAATTAAGATCACCGAGTCGCAAAGAAGGCGCTCCATTCTTCTCACCATTCTTCTCACCAACTTGAAGAATCGACCTGTTTCGTTAAATCAGAAAATCTATCAAACGTTCATCCATTTCGAGGATCCGTTTCCCATCACCCGTTACTGATACACTGATGCTCGTACACTAATTAAGAAGATCGAACGAGGCTCCAAAAAGATGGATCAGAATTCAAAGATCGAAGATTCAAGACCTAACTCATTTTAATCATCATCGCGAACTAATCTGTTTTACCAAGTTAAGAAAAAAAAAAGAAAACGATTAAATATACGCATTGCTACCAAACTTACACCCATGTCAATTGAAGGAGTCTCCAGTGGAAGGTGGAAGAGCTCGGAGAAGAACGAAGATCGATTGAGATCTCCTATGACGATTGAAAGAATCGAAGGAAAAGAGAGAAGGTTCGAAGAGGACGAGGACCGATCAGAAGAGAGAAAGGGTGAATCATAACGCGGAGGTTCGTTGGAATGTCCATCGACGGAGGTTAGATATATCGTCGTTACGGGCGTAGCGTGCGTGTAAGATGATAACGAAGCTTGACAGGCTGTCCGGTGGGATAAGGTAGCCACCGACACTCGACACCCCCGGAGCGTCGTGTCAGCGACTCACACAAATCCGACAAGAGGACGTATACAAGAGACAGCCCCCGTCTCTTCCGTCTATCTTGCTTTAACTATGGGCCGGATGGATCCGTTTGTCGTTCGTTTTCTCCATATTAATGCACGGCACACATCGACACGCGTGTAATTCAATCTTAGCCGGGGTCGATCGCGAAGTATCGATGTACAGGCGTGCGCGGAGTTTAAAAACGGGACAGGTTCGCGGGCAGATAGCTAGCCTGGCACTGAATGACGAACGGGATCCTGATCTGAAATCTTAGAGTCACCCACTCTTGATAGCAACCTATATCTGCTGTTTGCGAGCAGAGAAATTAACCCTTTCGCGAGTTAGCCATTCGCGTACGATCTATTTTCCCGTTTCGTACGAGTCCTACAAATTCGTCGAGTTACACAAAATTGTTAGGCACGATCTTTGTATTCAAAGATATTCTCGTTCTTCTCAAAGTGATCCTCAGTGATCAATTCGTGCAATTATAGACGTAAGAATTGGAAAAGAGATACAGCGGGAAATATGAAAATGATATGATGATAAGAATGGCCGTGTTGATTTTTTAATAAAGAATATTTCATCCCAGAAGAAAATTTATCAATTTTTTAATTGGAGTTTGTAGCGTGATTTGAGGCGGATGAATTTCTTTTTGCTACCGATCTTTCGAGTAACTATTCGAGCGATTGTTTTAGAAGATATCGCGCTTTATAAACTGTTATATAAATATATGTATAACCGAAACAAAGTAATTGTAGATTTTTCTCACGAATTCCAATGACATGAAATCAAATAATTAATCAGCCATGTTAAGACTGTCGAGGGTTCCTGTGCGAAATATCTTACGTGTTAAAAATTATACTAAGTTTCTAAATACCTGGAAGGTTTAATTTTTAGGATTCTTCTGTGATTCAATGCGATGATGTCTGCAATGTCTGCGCAGGCACGTTCTAGTGAGCAGCGGGCCGCTACTCACCCCAGAACAATGGGAAGTTTGCGGCGTCGCCTGTTACCGCGCTTGTTCAAATTCCCTGCAAGAGTTGCACCAGCTGACCATGGCTTTCTCGCCGAGATCCGAGTCCTTTTACGGTGACGTTGCACAGGTCAAGGTTGCAGCGCGACGAGATGCGACCATCGAAGAATCGGAAAGGCTGCGACAGCTCGCTGCTCAGGTAAGTTGATTCGTTACGCTTTTTTATTTAAATATTCTTCAATATGGAAGAAGATATTATCACTTTTCTGGCTGTTTGACGTTCGTTGTGCTTCTCTGTGTCCTCACAATCGCTACCAAGAGTTGTCAACTGAACGTGTTCGTTCGATAATCGCCAAAGCGGTGATCGATGATGGTTAGATAGAGAACCTTTATGACTCGATGTGTTTCTTTCTTTTCTCGTGAATCGAAGGCTTTCAGCGGTACGGAGGCAACTCCTATATGTGAAATGTATCTGTTGAAAGAGAAAGAAAGGTTTCATATCGAAGAGTACAAGAGCACAAAAGTTATGTAGTAGTCTAGTTTGAAAAACTATTAGATCGGCCAATAAGTTCGTGTCACGATTCGCCAATACTCTTTATGAGATATTCTCATACTTTTTGGAGGATGAAAAACGATAAGTTTAGAAGACAGAGCTATAAGATTAAGCCCACTCTGGAAGAGATACTTGAGTGGTAAATCACATGAGTTTCATAAGGAAAATACAATAACAATTGCTATATACAGTATTTGTTTCCTTTACATTGTAGATATTTTATCATCATAGAAGGATTTAAGAAATTTCTAAAAAAGTTTCAATCTTAAAGATTCAATTTTGAATAAACAAGAGCAAAATTTGTGATCCGTTAAATGAAATAGAAATTTGATGGATGCAGCAGGTGTCTAAAATCTTGAATATTCGACGATCGACTATCCATCGATATTTAAGAAAAACTAGAAATGGAACCGATGCTGAAAGCACCTAAACAATATAGAAATGAAATACGCAAACTTGTTGGGCGACCTGAGTGCTTGATTTTTAGTTGGTTTTCCTTGGTTTACTCAAATTATTGGAGAGTGGAGGTGTCTCCTTATTGCAATTACCCTTCGATTGACTGTTTATTTTTGTCAACATGTAGATGGTTATTCGTGATTTACTTATTCGGTGAATGAGTGAGAGAGTGTTTCTGTGTAACGTAGAAGTTAAAAACGCATATGTCGAGAAAAAAAAAAGATTGTCTGCGAGAGAGTGTCACACGTGGTGCCCTCCTGACCTGACTTGCTCCCAGGTGAGCCAGCTGCGCGAGGTATTGTCTGCGATCAAGAGACAGAATGCGGCGTCACTGCCGACGACACCTTTCCAGGATTCGATGACCATTGAGACGACACTGATCGACCAGCACACTACCTCCTACTCCGTTGGTTGTAGGCAGCACACGACACCCCTCGATTACACTAACACTACGTCGAACACGGGTCCCCATTGGCTTTAGCCGCCCACGGTAACTCACGTCATGGATTTTAAGAAAAAAAAATCAATGAGAAAATATTTAAAAAATCAAAGGAAAAAAAAGAAAAAAAAAACGATAGGAAAGAGCAAACAGACAAACGAATGTAATCGCATCGATTCTTCTTCTGTCGACCGATGAAACGATGAGAAACAATATTTTAGAGAGTTTTCGATTCGCGACGATTACGATTCATCGCGGTTTTGACCGAGACGAGAAATATACTCGTGACGCGTGGTCGTCGTCGACAGGCCTGCTTTCGAGAGCCACGTTCTTCGCGACTCGAGATTCACTGCAACCGCAGCTTTTCTGCCTTATCTAGTTCCTTACGAGAAACTTTTCTCCTCAAGCGACATTGTGATCGTAAATCTCGTGTACGATTTTGTTTTACAGCACACCGAGTTTGTGATCTATTTCTTTTTTCTTTTTTTTATAACGTATGATAGTTTTCGTCGAGTAAAATCCAAAAATACTAGGTTTCCAGACTCAGAGATGGCCATCTTAGTGGCTCGTTCTACTTGAAAAATCTATGATATGTTGTAAAAGAAAAAAAAGTCAGAAATTCAGTGTGCTTTAAAACGAGGTTCAGCCTAAATGTTTATTCTAGACACACAGATTTTTCTATTTTTTTGCATCGACGTGCCTCGTGAATCGTGCGCTTTGCGTGTATTTATGCTGTCATCTGAATGGCTGATGGCAATACGGTGGCGTAGAATTAATAACCATACTAAACCGTTGCTTAAACGGTTCTTTTAAAATAAATACACAAGAAGATGTCTTTTAAACTGTTTTTATCCGAATTCTATGCCATTGTGCAATGCAATTAGATGTTTGTTAAAAAATGCCAAACTAGACAGGGAGAGAGAGAGAGAAAGAGAGAGAGAGAGAAAAAATAATGAGAAAAAGATCTTTGTACTTGAGACTGCGTATTGTCGATACGTTCGTGGTTTTAATGTATTTTTGTACCGCTCGAATGTGTTCGATGCAGAATGTGTCAAATACAGATATGCTTTTATCATTCGCTCTGATGCGTTCTTGTATTGCACCCTTATTCCTTCATCGGCCTGCGCGATGAAAATCGTATGGGAAAACAGAGAAAAGGATGGGAAAGAATCGAAGTAAGCCTGTCGACGCTGATACGACGCGATTGGTCATCAATCATCTCGTTTAGACGTTTGCACTCGCTGGTAGAAGGCACAGGTCAGGCTGCAGAACCTCTTCGACGAGGTCCTTTTCATTACAATCATTCGATCACCACGGTTCCTGAAAAATTTGCCCAATATTTTTATTTGAATAGATTTTTCATCGGGAACATCTTATATTAGATTTAATACACATGTAGTGAGTTTCTACTTGCACTTACAGACGTATCAATTGCAGATATGGAAGATATAAATAATTATTAGAATAAAGGACCCCGTCGTTGGCCGAGATATCATTTAAATTTAACTTGGCACGGTCTTGCGTATCACCATTAAAATCCATGGCTTGAGTCCATGGCTAGAATTTCACTGTCACATAATATGTACGTGATGAGATATACGACACCTATTCTAGAAGCTGCAGCTTTCGTAGAATGCACACATGTTTACTGACCGACTGAATTAATCGAATCACGTTAGGTTCGAGCTAGAGCCCGCCGTATCTCGATGATCTTTCGATTATTCACGAAAATACGGTGAACATCGCGTCACGATGAACATGAACATCATCTTTAGTCACAAAATCACGACCATCATCTGCAACTGTTTTTCAGACATCACGCACGATTGCTTTTGTAGCTTCTCGAATCGAATACGCATAAGAAAAACGAGAGGAAAGGAAAATTAAAAAGATAAGATCGAGAGATAAAAGTTAAATTAAGCGTACGAAGAAAAAAATTTGCGTTTGACAAAAGACGAAAACTCGTGTCGAGGATCTACGAAGAATCGTGCGATGAAAATTCAATCCTGTTAGGTAGGCATATTGAAGAAAGATCTTGTGCCTTCAGGTGTTCCTCCTGGAGGAACAACGCACCGAAGATACTTCGAGAAGATCTGACGACAGATCCTACGTTTTCCTTCTGTATCCACCCTCGGTGGCTTCCACACTCAATCCCGATCTTTATATCGTTAGAGTTCAGCTCAGAGCCTTGATTGTTGGCCTCTTGGTCCATCAGATGCTTCTTCATTGCATCGCCATTATTCTTTTGCAAGGTCCTGACTCGTCTTTCCCTAGGTATGTATCGTTCAAATAAATAGCAACGAATCTTTCTAATTAATCTTCTTAACACGTTCGCTATCACAGAGAAAGATTATAGATTTACATATCAAATTTTACGATAACTATTCAAAATTTATGGCAAGGAAATTAAGGCAAAGATAGAAATTTGAAGAATATCTACATTACCACTATACGAATAGTAATTTATTTTTTAAATTAAACTTATTATTATTAATTTAGAAAAGAACATTTCTTAAAAAAAATAGGTGTCAATGAATGTTACGTGGTAATAATTATCATTAAATTAGCCATTAAATAATTTGAAATATAAACGATTATCCGTACAGCGTATATCGTTACAAGTTCCGATAATCAATGTTTCATCGTTATTAATATATTTCTGTCACGAACAATAACATTTTGAGATTTCTTTTACAGCTTAGAATTGAATCCAAATTAACTTTAAATTTAATTTTAAAAAGCGAACGTGTTGAACATAGTTAAGACACATTTACAAAGTTCACTTCGATTCCAGTTTGTCTAACGTCATACCACAATCAGCAGCATCGACATCGTCAAAAACAGTGATACCAGGTTTCCTGTCTTGTCTAACCAATCAGCACATAGACATTTTCCTCTCAGCTTTGGATCTATCTTACGCAACCGCTTTAAAGTTTGACTGTCGTCCTGGATTAAAATTCTTGGTCCAAAAGGTGGCTAATCTGCCTCAACCAGCGAATCTCTATCGTCAAGCTGGAGTGGCTTGGACAATCAAGATCGTCACGTTATTCGAGCTCTGTTTACACAAAATAGAAGACACGCAAGCTAGCCTAGAAACCGTGAAAATGATCCTCGCTTCGAACTCAGGCGACAGAGAACCTCTCAAAGAACCGAGTCTTCGAAAACTCTCGAAATATCTAAAACAATTACGGACTACATTCGAAGAACTTTGCGAAAGTTACGTGGAAGTGGTTTTGGACGAAGATGGAAGACACACGAGGGTAGATGGCTTTTCTGAAAGGAAGATATTTTTGCTGATAGCTCAACCGGACGATTTTCCAGAGATCACAGGAAAAGAACCGATCAGTGACAGAGTTCTGGCTACTCCAGCTCCCATCGAATTGCCCGAAGGTCCAGACGATATAGAAGATGGGGAAGATCAAATGGATCAAGAATATCAAGAAGATCAGGAGGATATCGAGAACTATAATCCAAATTTGGACGACGAAAGTGGATTGGAGGAACTTGGTCCAGAATGTGAAGACGATCCAAGACCTTTTAGGCTGTCTGACCTAGCGGTGGAGTATTCTACTGATTCTGGTCCCCAGTCTGAACCGGAAACCGATGACTCTAGACCAGTCTCCAGATTAGGATCGGTCACAGAGAAGGTTGTGTACCCTGATAGATCTGGCGGTACTTCCAGCGAAGGATACATAGATGGAAAATACAATTCCACTACACCAGCACCTTCACGATTCATTAATACCAGAGATAATTTGTATTACAAGTTTGATTCTTTAAGAAGAACCGAGTCTGTCGACTCTTTTGGCACTTCTGTGTTGGAAATCAAATCCACGAACACTGGCTTGACGTTCAACGAAGCTGATTTGTTCAGGAAATCAAAGTTGGAGAGAAGAAGGAGCGATGCTTGTCTGTTGACTCGGAAAAGTTCTTTGAGGTTCGTCGAGCCAGTTGAAACCGACGACTCTGAGAAATTCGTCAGGTTCAATCCCAATAATATTCGATGTAGATCGGTGATGGAACTGAGAAAAACAGCTGGATCCACGGTGTCTGAGTCGTCGAACGATCTTGAGATGTCTCCGTGCGTTTCCTCGAAAATTGGAGAAAAGGAAGAGGACGATTTACCTAAAATTTTCGATAATATAGATGAGTTGCTCCGTGATTACGAGAGAAGCAAACGAGGCTTTAGAACTAATCCGTTTTTAAGAAAGGATGGCGGTGATTCTAATGCGGAGACCGAAGAGATAGCAAGTCAGGAATCTGCGTTTCATAAGAAGAGTAATGTATGCAAGGATAGCGAAGCTCACAGGAATGCTTGGGCAGAGATGCTGAGCACAGTTTTGGATTGGACCCTGGCTTTGTCTGTAAGTTGTCAATGTTTTTTTCAACTTTTTCGAATTTTTATAAATGAGGATTTCAAGTGCGATTCGTGAACAACGCTTATGTATTTATAAAATATTTCAAAGTACAAAGACGCATTGAAAATATATAAAAAATATATATACACACTTACATAAAATTTAATAAGTATATATAAAATATTTAGGATATTTCCATTCAATGAAACATGAATATTTAACGATAAAAAATGTGTCTTTATGTAAAATCATCATTTTATAATTGAGAACAAAAAATTCAAATAATAAACGAAATAAACGTTAAAAAAGTATAAAGTAATATTTTTAATTTTTATTTTACTTAAATGTCACGAGTGCTAGAATAATTTATTTTAATTTTTAAGATTAGTTTCTTATATAAAAATACTTCCATATAAAATGAAGGAAACATTCTCTGCATAAAATGTCCAAAGCATAGTTACAACACGTGCGACAATATTCAACAGCTAAATAAATCTCTACCTGGATTTCACTTTTTAATTATATTCGTAGGAATATGAATTTGCATATGAATTTGCATGCACAGCCTACCGATGAGGCTAGCTTCAGTGCTGCTGAAATATCAGAATACATTTCCCACATCGATTTCCGCGTATTTTGCACGACTCACGCCCGGAAGCCTCGATTATAAAAATTCTGTGATATCACAAAGTCCTGAAATCTCTGATTTTAAACCTGTTGTTATTCGAATCGGCGCCTTATCTTATCAAAAGCGTGATGTTAAAAATATTTTTCACAGGATGATCAACTGATTCCGCTGCTTCCTGTTTTCGTCAGCGGTGTAAGAGTGTTGACACGGTACGCGGTCGACCAGGTTCTCAAGCAACGACTGTCCACGCTTTTTCATCGAATCGCGGTGTTATACGGGTTGACGAGCAATTAGGAACAGCTTCAATACATCTGGGAACAGATGTATTTTCACAATTCATTCTGAAGTTCTTTGGTGCTAATCGAAGGCACTGGATGTTAATCGAGTGTCTGCATGAAATTCGAACGTTGAAAGGATATTTGAAACTGTTTCTCAGCGTTTACAAAGAATCCATGACTGTCCGAAGAACGTAACTGGTTTCAGTCAATACATTCTCAATAAGTATTAAATCTTCCACTTTACGACGAAGAAGAACGTTAATAGACTGATGACCAGAGTCAATCTACGAGTTTAAGACGACAGATCGTTGTATTTCAGGATGTTTTTCAAGAGGAACAACCAGCGAACGATTTTAACTCTATTTTAAGAAGCTGTATTTTCCACATTCATCCTCTCGCTGAAGTTTTAAGGACCATTTCGCATGTCACGATCATTAATCGACTTCGAGAAAGAGATCGGAAATTTGACGAGGGAGTAAGGTTTAAAGATACTTTCTTCATCCATAATTTTCATCAAGAAGGGAAGAAGAGATAACAAGGATTCCACGATTCTCGTGAAGATCAAAGATCACTTCGTTACGCGAGTAACGAAGTCGCAAGTTTTCAGCTTCAGGAAAAATTGAAGCAACTTCGAGTAGTATAAATAGGAGCATTGCGTCCATAACTCTCTTCAAAAAGAAAAGAGATAGGAAAAATTGCACGATTACCAAGAAGATCAACGACGATTTTATTACTTCGGGAAAAATACCAATTCTCAGTTTCACAAGGAAGCGAATGATTTTCAATTCGTACGGCGTAATCGATTACATCGTGCATATATAAACGATAATATAAACGTCATGCATATGTAAACGATGAACGATATAGAAAAAGGAGAAAAAACGAGAAAGAGGTTCCATGTCAAGGGATCATCATCTACGTCATCTCTTTGCAAAGTTCCACGATAAAGAAGATAAAAGATCGTTTCGTTACTTCGCAAACGAATATAAATTCTCGACTTTACGAAGAACTGAACGATTTCCAGTTCGAACAGTATAATCAGAAACATCATATACGTAAGAAAACAACGTAACTTCGATTCATTTTTCAAAGGAAAGAAACGATGTCCCCTTTTCATCGTGGAAGCCTCGCCTATCTCTAGTTTACCGCTGAGACGCGTCGACACGGAGAGACAAGGATTTTATTTACGATCCACTCTGCACGCACATCTTCTCGATTCTCATTTTATGCTCTTTGCGCTTAACTGTAGTTTGCGGTCCAGTCGCAGAGTCGGATGTACCGGGATTTTACATCCATCGGTCGAACACACGCGTCGCTAGTTCGATACATTTCGTCAGCTGCCACGGAGTTTACCTACGGATTTTTCGACATTTTTAGCAGAATTCTACGACTTTTTTTTCTTTTTTTTAACGAGGCACCAACGATTTCTAACGAAATCCTATAATTTTTCCAGCTTCTTTTTTTCTTCCTTTTTTAAGAGAAACTAGCTATTTTTAAAAGAACTATAAGATTTCTTTTCTTTCTTTTTCACGGAAAAGGAGGAAATTCGTGAAAAAATCTCAGAGTGATTCTTCTGTCTCAATATATCTAAAAGTAAATCTAGAACTTCCAAGAACAAGGAAGTGCATTACATGTTTCTTTCTAGATTTACTTTTTGAAATATTTCTCACTCAACTATATTCCGTTTTTTTCTGATTCATCCATGAATTGGATACATCAGAGAGTTACTGTTACTAGAATAAAAGACAAGAGCGTAATTAGCGAGTTAAGAGTTAAAGATCGACGTTGATTTTGAAAGTTAGAAACAGATTGCCTAGGATAGAAATATTATTTTTCGTGTGAACAAAATGACGAAAGAGTTTCAGATTGATAGAAAGCTTTCTGATTTTGCCAAAGAGTTCTTCAATACATCGTAATTGAAAACAATCGTAGCGAAATGAGACGAAAAATAAGAAGAAGAAGAAAATGAAAATGACGTTATATTTTCCTGTAAATAGTAAGTCTTGCTGCTCGTTCATGGCGACACGATTAAACCAGACGGGCTAGATATTTTTATTGTTAATTTTTACCGTTACGATATTTAGCCGACGACTAGTAAATGATTTTTTGTTTCGTTTGTCGCTTCGATATATATTATACATATATTTTGTATATCGTTTGTATGTTAAAAACGAGAAGAGAAGAATCGACGATTGTTATATAAATCGATCCATCGCCCCCTCGAATTTTCTAATTCTGTCCTCAGATAATTCCATCGGTGTTGTAAGTATTGTTGAGCGTCAGATCCTTTAAATGATGAAAAAAAAAGAATGTGGAGGGGTTACTTATTGATAATAAAACGTGCCTACGTAGAACCCTGTCTTCTTTTGTTTTTTCTTCTTTAAAAAAACAACACACACGAAAAAGAGATAAACGAAATTTACCCAAAGCCGAATAATTTTCTCTGTGCGAGAAAAAGAACGAAATGCGGACAGTATTGACACATATAGTATTTTTAATCGAGATCAGCGTAACCTGAGCACGATAGACAAGTAAGAGATGTATGAGCGTGAAACGTTCGATTATTTCAAGTTAATAAAATTGTACTACCGAATCTATCGTTCGAAATGAGGGTAATTGGTCGCAGAACGTTACTTATAGAAGATAAAATGAAACGAAACTGCATCCAGTTTTCCTCGAGTTAAAAAATTTCTTTCCCTGTCCTGCACGAACTAGCACATTAAATGATTATATTACGTTCTAATTAAAATTTTGAACAATTTTTGTATAAACGTTCAAGAACTTTACTCGAAGAACTCTTATACAAATTTTGGAAAATTTCTTTGTGAACTTCCATAAAAACTTCGATAAAAATCTCCCTAGAAACTCGTAATTTCCATCCAGTTCCAAAACTTGTGTCGACTGAGTTAATAGATGAAAGAACAGTCATACGATTACCTTCCCTTCGAAGCTGGATGTACTTCGAGAAGTATCAAAGGTGTCGACGATTTCCTGCGAGACGAAGTGCATTTTAGTTCGTTTTAACGGGCTTAGGAAAGGGCGGGAGAGTCTTGTCTGCGGTCAAGTCATCCTCGTAAAGAGGGAAGCTTATGAGCGACGGTCGCCTCGGCTTATTCCATGCTTTTATTCCTGTCCCATTCGGCGAGGTAGTAAACATCAGCGAAGAGGAAGCGGGAAAGCGTGCAACCTCTGAAGAAGATGACGAACGCAGAGGAACGTCACGTTTCTTTGGTGAAAGTTCACGCATAGATTCTGTTCCTCCAAAGACTACGCCTTCCATGATTATTCTGTGTCGTGGAATTTTTCAATTCTTTTTATTTAGAATTTTGTATTATGCAATGGCTACAAATAGTATTTGCACACTTCCTTTTTTTTCAATGAAACATATTCTATTAGGTTCTACTATATCATTTTCATAGCACGTGTTAAATTTTTGTAGTCGTACGAAAGTACCACTAATGTACTTGGACCTAATTAATTAGTACGTAAATGCAATAACAGACACAACGGTGTGCGAATGCTTTTTGTAGTCACTCTATATCTTGTTCCTTGAAACGAAGGAAACATTATCTTTAATAGCTTACCTGCTGTAGTCCTCGAGTTTTTATTTATGAATCTCACTTTTACTTTAGAAAAAGTATTTTCAATATTTTAACAAAATTTTTATAAAAATCATCCGAACATTTTTTTGTCATAACCTAGAAAATGCAACAAAAGCAAGAAAACATAATTGCGTCAAATGTGATTCAAAGAATACAATAGAATTAATTGAGAGACGATTGTCCGAGCTTGTAAAATGTTGGGATAATTATTTACGTGGAAATGCAAATACGAAATAGAAACCAATGGAGTGAACAAAGGAAATGTTGGAAAACTCAATGGAAAGAGGAAAATGGTTGTGCATTCCTTCGAACCTGGTCATTATCCACTGATTGTAATCAGGAAAACATCCTATTTGTTCTCTACGCATAGCTTGGCAGCAGAATCGTTGGATAATCCATTAATTCTTCATTTAGACAGTAATCTCGCTTGGGACTCGACGCTCAAGTAACTTTCTAATCCTTCCAATTGTTGTACAATACAACTTCGTTTTAGAATTTCTAAAAACTTGCATTATCGACTCGAAACTCGATTATTTACCACAATCCACAATTACCACAGTTTTAAAGAAATCTTATCGCTAAATCTTAATTTTCATCTTACACGAGGAAGATATTTAATTCAACTCAAGGAACATTCAGAGCTGAAATATTCTGCTTTACTTCGTAGAAAATCGTACAAACGAGGAATGATGTTTTTTAGTCGGCTCGTAAAACCGATGGAAAAAAGAGTGGAAAACAGGGTGGGTTGGAAGTAAAGGGAGAGAGGATGGAACAGTGACGTAGACCGCAACTATCCATTCGTTCGTCATTTCCAGTATGCTTTAAATATTAAATAGAGCTTGCAGCGCGCCCGTAAAAAGGATTACTCGTGGCCTCTGTGCCCTCTGAAAAAAGGGAGAACCACATACCTCTGTGGGCAGATGTGTGTTTCAAGATTTTTCTACTCGAATTGCGAAGAAGATTAATTCGTTGATCCTACCTTTGTTACATTTTTTCTGCTAATCACAGGAACGAGAAACAACGAACGAAAAATCGTCGATGTTCTCGATGACTCTTTACTAATGCTATGTCTATATTCGTTCCTACGTATACGAAGCTTCCTCGTGGTGGATCTAGTGAACGGGGGCATGCAGGAACCTGTTCAGGCAAGATTTTATTTCATGGAAAATATCTGTATTTACAATGTTACATGACTATCTTCCCACTTTGCGGATACACGTACGCGCTGGCTCAATTTACAGCCGCGTATCGAGCCCTGATCCCTCTACGCGCTCCTCCAGCGATGCTTTTTCTAAACGATCGAGTTAGAGACGCTCTTAGAGTCGAGATCCTTTCCTAACACCTCGAGACTTTCTCACGACGACAGCGTATCTACACATTCGTGTTCCAGTTCTCAGTCACCGTCGATACCAATCACACTTGGTATGACCGCGAAAAATCGACCATTTCCTCGAGCACTACCACTACATCACCAAGTTCCTAACACCTTCGCTCGACCCTTCTCTCAACTCTCTATTGCAAACATTATCGTTTCATCGATATCACATTTATAACATTTAAAGTCACAGACTCGTTTACAAATCCCTTCAGTAAGGTCTCCATACATCGTTCCTTTGCTCGTTCTCTTCGCCCATAACTCCGATCTCCAGCCTGTTGCTGCTGATCGTCAGATTACTGCCAGCGATTGTGACCTGTTCCTCGCTCAAATCACCATGCAGATGCAGATGAATCTGGTTCTGGTTCACCGTGCTGTACAACTGTGGATAAAGGACCATTGGCGCTGGACTGATGTAATTTTGGCTTGGATTATTATAGTAGCCTTGGTAGTTTGGATTGTAATTGTGTGAGGCGACCGGGACCGGCGTAGCTGGTCCAGAGGTCCAGGAACCGTAGTGGTAACCTGGACTTCCGCTGCCTGTCCCACCGCCCGCGAAGATGTCTGGATCGCTGGTCTTGCTGGGTACCAATGGCAACGAGGTCGACGAGGTTCCGTGACTTGGATACATGGAGACGCAGTTCGGCGTGTACGTGTCCTGTTGACTGTCTGACGGAAGAACTGCAAGATTTGAGACAGACTGTGCAGTTGTTGTTAGATATGTAAGTTTCTGCTGAAGGAATGGATACTTGGAGGCTGTGGCTGAGGTTGAAGCGTGGTTGAAACGAGTAAGTTAGTCGAATGGTTTTTATACAGAGGATATTTCAGATATTTCGAGAAAAAAGCATAGACGTTTCTGGTTGTAGATCAGGACAACCGGTGATCTCGAATTGAACGTGTTAATTGATCCAGATCGTTAGAGAAATAGTTAATCAATTAGAATTTTGTATTGCACGAGATAAAGATTTAAGATACACGGATCCAGAGAACAGTTGCGAATGCTATTTGCAACAATTTTAGAGGAAAATAATGGATTAATAACTATAGATATTGGTACTTCTACTATTTTTTAGCGCGACCCTCGTTGAATTAAATGGTATGAAATCTAAGTCTGACTTAGTAGCTAGTGTGTGTATAGTATGTATGACGTAACATATAGAATATAATAAATAGAAAATGAAATATGTAATAGAAGGTATAGTTGGAGAGGCAATCCAGATATTATCAAAAACGTATTAATATGAATATTCGTTATGTAAGTATAATTGATGAGATTTGTTGAATATGTGAGTTCTTTACTCATATCGATCTAAGGTTTCAAATATGGAGGTTTAATAATTTCCTTATGGTGTTTCAGGTTTATCTAGTTTTCCTGTACCTGAGTGTCTTTGTATTAATGAGCGGATGTGTAGGTATATGTATATCTAGAACTAGAAGTGTTTGTTAAGAGATTAAAGGTGTTCTGTTTGGAGCGATCAAACAGGTGTCAGCAATTTCGCTGTGATAACAATTATGAGCGACGTATGTGAGAATCTGGCAAAAATAACAAGATTATACGAATTATTCGTATTTTACTGGTGTTAACAAGTGGTTACGTCACACAGAAGAGGAAGAACGCCTTCTTGGAAAATATTCTGCGTCACAACAGCGTAGAGATGGCTAAATATCAGAATTTTCCTTTAGATATGAATGCAAATCGCTGTTTTGTATTTAATCCTTTTACAGTGTAATAAAGTAATGAAAATGTTTAGAACGAACAATTTGAAAAACAATTGTTCCTTTACCTACGATTTTAAATAAAATTTAAAATTACTATAAAATCGCTATATCTGATGGTTTGCTTTCGTGCTATACACTGAAAGGATTGAGAAATATTTTGGTACTAACCAGTGGGTAATGGTACCGGTTCCGTCGTGGGATGATGAGAAAGGGCTTCCCCTGGATACGAAAACGCTCCTCCAGGAATCGGCGAAAACGAGCCACCACTGCTTACTGGTGGAGCTGGATAAGAAGATGCTGCAGATGGGTAAGTCCACTCTGCAGCAGCCGTACTCGTATCTGCAACAAAAATCATTGCAATCCATTAGAAAAATTCTTTAATAATCATACTGTGGTTATTTACTCGAATTCATATCGTTATGAGAATAATTGAAAGAGTAAATTTGTTATATCTATTATATTTGAATATTTTATATATTTTTGCCAATTATGTGCATTTTATGTATGTATAAATATCTGAGAGTTATATATTTCTCTATATACCTTAATGTATCATACATATGCAATCTATGTATATTCGCACCTTTAAATTTCCCATAAACGCATAATAATTCGCATAATATTTCTCAGTATACCGACAATGAATACAAACGTTGGATACTTTCAACTCATAGGACGGGATTCCAAGGAGAAGACTCATAGGCGATTGACTCGATTCTACGCACTGTTTGTAAAATGGTAACGGTGTTCTGAGTGAGTAACTCCGTCAGATTAATTGAAATGACTCACGGAGTCGAAGTATGCCGGAAGTCTAAATGATTGCTAGTACACGTTAATTGGTCACGGATGTTTATACAAATTTATATTTCCATGAATGCAACTAAAGAATTGGAACTTTGGGAAGCAGAGGCAGAGACTCATTTCGTTCATTAAATATTATAACCAGCCTTGCAATTTTAATAAATTTAAAAATGCAAAGATGCGTAGAATACATATAATAATAGGCAATAGTATATCAAATATCTAAAATATACTTGCTGCTGAACTGAATTGTGAAAAACAATCGAGGTTATTACTATCGAAATTTTATAAAATTCAAGAAGGAAACATCGCTGATTACTGATTAATTATAGATAATTTTTCATTTTCATGTAACATACAAAAGACAAGTATATTACTCATGAACTTAGCTACTCGATTTATAATTTAACACTCCATACTCTGGATATTTCACGTAGATACACATCTTTTCATATTATCTTCATTTTTGCAATTTAAATTTCTCAAAAAATGCAAAAACATCTATCCGTACTAATCGGACATTTAAAAAATACGTGACTTTTCGTAGGTCCAGCGTAAGAATCACAAGGTCTACGTCATTTATACCAAGTAATTATCCGATATTAATTATCATCTCTTGAAATATTTATCGCAGAGTACGCGACTTCCGTCGGACGTGCAATGAATTTCCAAGTACCTACCTCCGCGGTAATGACGAGACGAGCAACCGGTAAAAGTTACGGAAATACAGAGAGGAAAATATCGCACGCTGAGTCAACGATGATTCGGCAAAATTATTACTCGCCATTATTCCGTCGAAGCTGAACGCGACTGACTTGTGATTATGAAATACGTATTCTCCAGAGATCGAGAATAAAGTTTCACGAAAAGAACCAACATCGACACACAATATTTCACTCCCCCCTTTTTTTTATTCGTCCTCTCAATTGGCCGTTTCAGCTTTCATTCGACATCTGTAACACTATAGTCTGCTTCCTGTTGGCCTTCGAGTATTTATTCAATGATTCGATCATTTCTATTGGTCGTTCTATTTTATAAAAAAAAAAAAAAAAAAAAAAAAAGAAGGAAAAGATTATAAAACGTTATTGTATCGCGTACGATACGAGGAAACGTTTAGGAAGTCAATCAAAGAGTTCAAGGAACTTGTGTTCGCAGGTTTGTCTCATGTTTGCAGAGGTGCATACGTGATGACTATAATATGAGAGTCGTTCACTAGCGGGAAGACTCGGTGGAAAGCCCGGGCATTGATGATTCTCGGCGGACAGTCGTCGGCCCGATGACAAAACACGCTTTCTCAAGGGCGCGTTCGTCGCCCAGCCACTTCCAAGAAGGACTATTACCAGAAAGTAGTTTCGAAAACTCCGGATTTTATATTGTCAAAAATTTTCGAAACCAGCGTTTTGTTCACAGAGTCATTTCCTACAATTGGATTAATATTATTAGCGAAATTTTACAAGTCACAAGTTGCAATTTAGAATTTAGATTAAGCATATACATATCCATTCAACTGTAGTGTTAGAAATATGTCAAAGTAGATATTAAGCAAATTTGCAACTAACGGAAAATAGTTAATTTCCACTATACCTGATTTCCAATAAAAATGAAAATACGATGAAGTCACGCCTGTTATGCATTATTGTAAATACAAGGAAAGATCTTCGAATCAGAGTCAGATTTCACCAGTTCAGTCAGCTTGGCAAACTGTGTTTCACCTAAACGTAAAAAAATACAGTTCTTACGAAATTAAGTATTCCACAGATATGCCACAAGATTTTCCTGTTTGAGTGAAAACGGCTGATTCGGCCGAGCAGATCGCGTAGCTGCAGAATAAAGTCGAATTTTACAGAGATTTGACTCCGATTTCCCGCGGCAAATCGATCGATTGTCGATCCGTCTTACTCGGTCGACAATAGGCGAGAAACTTACATTTTACAGTGCGAATGGAAAGCAGGAGAACCTTTCGGGTCAAGGCGGGGAAGTCGCCGAGAGAATTGATTAGAAAACCGTCGATTTTAATAGGCGATAAATCACGGGTTTCGCCATTGACTTGAACTGCACGCTTCGTAGTCCCGCGTTGGATTATGAGGGGCTGCTGGCCGCGCAAGAAACAGACGGCGGTTTTGTAATTAACGGTTGCTAATTCCCTCGTAAACCTACGGACAGGCCTTTACACTCCGCGAGCCTTCCAAGTCAAATTATTTAACCTGTCGAGGCTGAACTCAATGGCAGCAGCCTCTTTAAAACGTTTCCTGTATTTTACTTTGTTGCATTAGAGTGTCGTTTATCGAGAAGTCTCGACGTTTATGGCTTCCGTGAAGGATTAAGCGAATCTCACGTTTTCGAGCTGATCGCTTCGACACTCGAATATTGTCAGTCTATAAATTATACGACTTATATGACGTATTTTGAAACGCGTGGGAATTAGAATTAACACGCTGGAATTCGTGAATTTTCGTAGTGGAGCTGAACGTGTCAGTGTTCCCAAATATTCTTAACAATTGCGACAAAATTCAATTTCTACGAACTTGTCTGAGGACAATTGGCAACTAAAAATACACTTCGATAAATGAAGTTCAGATAAACGGCTTTTACGCAAACAGAGTTCTATTGTAATCGCGAATCGACTATAATCTTATTCCAATAAAGAAAAAGCGTTCTACTGGATTGCGATAAACACGAGTTTGATGAAATATTATAAAAATCTCGGAAGCTAAGCTACTTCCTTACCGAAGAATTTCCTTGTCAGCTACGCTTTGATTCTCGAGGAAGGCGTTCGAACCGCCACGCCGTAAGATCAGGTCGAGGTCGCGGGTGGAAGATCCGCTAGCAAAACTGTCGTTACGCCTACCGACCAGAGAAGGTCGAGGTCGTTTCGGAATTCTCAAAAGGGACCGCGCACCGTGGGGATGGGGGCGTGCGGGTGATTACCGAAAATGGCCGTGTATTTGCCGCAATTACCGGAACAACGGTAACAAAACAAAGCACACCAGCATGGGTCGACCATCTGTTGGATAATAGTCCATTTCGAGCCTCTTCAGGGAACAGGCTAGTTCTATGAATCATGAAAAAGAGGAGATCGAACTTGCCTTGAGATCCGACCAAGGAAGATATCAGGTGGATATTTGATCATTCTCTACTCATCCTTATTCACACATTGTCGATCTCTTGAAAAAATTTCATTTACACACTGAACCACGGTACCATTAATCGCTAAATGAACAGTTTCTATGAATTACGGAAAAAAGGAAAGAAGGAGATCGAACTTGTCTCGAGATTCGATCAAGAAAGACATCAACTGTGATATCCAATCGTCTTGTATTCACTTTTATTCACAACATTGTCGGTCTCCTGCAAGAATTGAGTCATACACTGAACCACCTTGGCAGATAAAATTAATCGTCAAAGAGAAGGTTTTCATAAATCAGAGGAACAAAGAACAAAGTTGTCTGAAAACCTCTTCAAGCATAACATCGAATGAAATATTCATTTCATTGGAAACATCATTCCCTATTCGCTCCTGTTCCCGAGCGAATTGCATTGTTTCTAAAAATACAGTTGTACACCGAAACATCCTCTCCAAGATCAAGTAGATCAACGAATAAGAGATTAAGAAGCGAAGACAGATCATTGGTATGAGATGAAATCGCGTTATTCTCGACACTCGGGATTTCATAGTTCCATCGTTTCAACCGCAGACACTAGAGATTTGCAATGTTGAGTAAGGACAACTTTGCGGATCGAACTTTCCCATAGACCATTTCCATTTATCGGTGATCTCGATATCGTTACAGGGTTGGTCACCGCGCTCGATCGACAAGCAGACGACTCTTTGAAGAAATCATAAGGTGTAACATCGGCGTTGATCCTGACCAAAGGAACGCACGAGTCCTGACCAAAGGAACTCCGAGTTGTTTACTACTTCCTTCTCTTTGTGTCTCTCTTCCTCCTTCCCTGGATCTCTGTCCGTAGCTCTGCGGGTGTGAAACCACAGTGAGGTGGTTTTGGTGCTTAGTCTCTCGACCAGCCATCTACTTAACGAACCGTCCATCGACCGCCGTCATTTCGTCGTTTCTCGGTTTCTCTCCCACCTAACTCTCCACCCCACACCGAGCTTCATGCTACCGCTAGCCCGTTCCTTCGATCGGCTTCATCTTCTTCTTCTTCTTCTTTCAACGATCGAGTGGTCTGCCGATCATCTATTCCACAAAGAAAGTGGCAACACGATAGTAGATACTTTGGATCGTTTCCATTGTTGGTAACTAACAAGCTGCATAGAGTAGGATATGGTAAGGGTTATTTTAATCGCCTAATCTCCAATATCTGAACCATTTCTAGACTAATGGTACGCTACGTCCTAAGATAGCTTTTACAGCGACCGTCGGTAATTTGAATCTCTCTAGCATCGTTGAAGACACTACGAGATTATAATTAAAAAGCTGCTAAAATTATATCGTTCGTTTCTTTATCAGTTCTTATATAATTTCTCCTCGCTGACTCGAATAACTCTACCTTACCCTCCCAGAGAAGTTGGGACACTTTTGGAGTTTCAAAGTCTAGAATACCAGAGACAGGAGACAAAATATCCAAGGAAATTGTCCTTGACACGTTTTAGGCTGCTGCTTTGTGCACCCTAACCTTTGGCCTGAGCCAAGAATTTCAACCAAGCGAACTCTCTAGTACCAAAGTGCAGAAGTATGAACGTCCACGTCTTAGCCTGAAAATACTTAAGCTTCGAACGTATTTAGAACATGGAACATTTTGAAAGCGGAATTTTAAATTGCAAATAGATACGAACTTGCTGGAGTCTGGGAGTTTTTAGCCAGCGTAGAAAAGAAGGTTTGGGGTCGAACAGGAAATATTTTCATACCAGAACTTGCAAGTGGAAATAAATGCTGCCTTGTCAGAACTTGGAATTCTTTAGTCAGTGGACACATTGTAAGAAGAAGTTTCGGAATCGAAAAGAGGACGAACGTTACGAACAACGTCGAACAGACGAAGCCGTGGGGCTTCGTTTCCCACCGAGATAGATGCTCGTTTGGTCGTGTAACGTAAGTCGATATTGCGTCGTCTCGATATTCCTGCTCGACACGAATGTCGACACACGCTAACCGTATGTGTATGACACATATCAAGAGGCCGCGTGTACACTGGTAAACCCTGCATAACGTCCATAGAGGAGAGAGAGAAGTCTTACGCATACGAGCGGCCAGGAAACTCTTGTTGCCTTGCGTATCGCTTACCATCAGCGATTTCTTCTTATACACCGAGTATCCTGTCCCGAGGATAGTGTTTCCCCTCGATGACTTCGGGATCGCGAGCAACCGACTACCAGCACGATCGTTATTTGACGTCCTTGCTAACTTAATAATCTACGAGGAAAATCATTCTTTCCATTCCTCTCCTAATCTTCTAACCTTACAACTTAGAATCGGAACTACAGATCGATGTATGCAGCCTATAGTCTTGTGTCACGATCTATTATAAAAAAGAATCAAGAATTTCAAATTTAGAACTAGAGATCGATATAATATATCGTATGTGTGTCCTGCATGATGCGATGTACCTCAATGACTTTTTTCTAGATTTACTACGTAAAAATCGACTTATTTCACGAAATTCACGCTGTTCGTTCCAAATGTTGCTTGAAAGTGAAGTATCGAAAACCGTGTTAAATTAGTGACTCGCATCGATCAATTTGTGCGAAGCGAGATTAGATTCAATCTTTGGATACAATAGAAAAGAAAGCTGATAAAATGGATACAGACTGATCAGTCTTAGATGACGTGTAAGAAGAGTCCTCGTTTTACCACGTGAAGATTGTTGACTTGGAGAGAGAATTTTTAGAAAATTCTATCGAAAAGAGTATTACTGTGTATTCCTAGATGCGTATCGTTGTATCTCTAAATATCCTTTAAACGCGTAGAAATCCGAAAGTTCCGCAAAAAAGGATAACGAATCCACGATTGATACAACGATATTCGGTATTATTCCCACACGATGTACGACGATTGAAGTTGCAACACACGAAACGTGAGAAAGTAACAACGAATCTGGAAGAAACGCGAGACGAATGGCGAAGTTGCCGGCAATTTGCAGAAGGACCATCCACGGTTCGTCAATCTCTCAAAAGTAGGCGGCTTTCGACGACGGTTTCAATGCCCATCCACTGCTAATTTCGTTCATCCTGCTTGCGTTTTCGCGCTGTACTCTCCGTTCTTCGTTATTTTCCATTCATCTCTCCATTCATCTCCTCCAATCGTTCTGAAAGAAGAAAATCTGTTTAACAGGGCGTCGGCCGCAGAAGAGGCGAGTTTTGCACGCACGCATCGCCGCAATTTGCTCCTGAAAACGAACAATAGCGGCACAAGGAGTCTCCGGCGCGTTCGACTGCGGAGAAAAAGATCTCGGGACTCTGTTCCACCTTTTCTCTTTTTTCTTCGTTCCGCAGCCGCTCCTTCTGTTTTTCCCCTTTGTCCCGTCGCCTTTCAGGAGACGCCTTTCGCAACTTTCATTCGAGCCTCTTCCACACGCGCCTCGTAATTTCGAGGGTGAATGAAGAGCATGAATGGAGAGGCCCCATCACCGGCGTGCCCGGAAATTCACGGGCCCCGTACTCCATTTCGACCGATTAGCATCGGTAGACACGCGAATTTCCTAGCTTCTTCTTCTTCTCATCCTCTTTGGATCTTCGCGTCGATGCTTTATTTCTCGCGTTATAGTTGTATGTTAAACGCCAAATAAAGTAATTTGCGTCTTGTTTTCTCAAAGTGTTTTATGGGTATATGCACTATGTATGCTAAAACTTTTACGAGCGCGGAGAAAGAAAGCAAAACTTTCTGAAATTTCTTTCGCATTACGGTGCAACGCGACTATTATGATTGCATCGATATTTGATAATAATTGAAAATCTTGTGAAAGTTTGACAGAGATCGATAAAGTATTTAAACGATAATTCATTTCATTAATAATCCATAATATTCATTGGTGTCGCTACTAACACCAAGTATATGTTTCACTCAGCTAGGTATGTTATATACGTATTAATGTTTTATGAAATATTTTAAAACTTTTATGTATTTTAGTTTCGAACTGGTTTCAAATTTTACTCTTGCAACAAAGTAAATAAAATTTTCAAAAGTTTCATACAAGACACGTAATATATTATTGAATTACTATGTAGAATATATCCTCTTTGACTATGGAACCATAGATTTTGATTGTTAAACCCTGAGACACTCTGAATAATCAAGATTATTTTTAGTTCGACGTTATATCGAAGGCCTGTACGACACAAAAATATAAGAGTCGTCAATTACCTTGAAGAATTTCAAAGAAGATGTTCGCGTGCAAGCAGAATACTTTGCGGGTTCGAGCCACCATTCAATTTGGCCGCATGAAGAACCGAAAGGAGCCTTCCAAATCTCCATCACATATATTACATTTTTGCGCAAAATAAACAGATTTACCTTAAGGAACAAGAAAGTATCTACCTTTTATGTTGCTGCAAGCTACGAAGGGAACGCGAGATCGCGAGATTTCAACGAAAGCGTCGTCGATCGGTGGTAATCAATTGATCACGGGTCGATCGGATGGTTGATTGGCGTTCAATTAAGATTCGACTGGAAAAAAAGCAGGTCGAGGTAAAGACTCCTCTATACATCTCCGATACTTCACTTAGTTACCATTTGTCGTGGCGAGCTCAAACGAATCGTCTGTCTTCGAATACGCTTTTTCAGGAACCAACGACGCTATTAGAAAACTGTTTTCCAGCTTTGTTAAACATCAATCGACGCCCGTGCTGGATTTCCGATCGATAGTTTGCTGAACTCGTTTCTACGCTATTTCGTTCTTTGCCGAGATAATTATTATTACATTAAGATTAATGTTTTTGTTCGAGACGCCGAACATGTTACAAGTCGATGAATTCATCGTAGAATCGGCTAAATGATAACAGATAGATTCATTTAAAGATACAAAGGATACGTTGAAATCTGAGAGGTACGACCACATAGATGAGATTTCTGACTGTTATAGGATGTTCTTCGTGCGAGAAGTGTTACTGGAATAACGAGTAGTTCGGGAGATAATTGCATGCAAAACTTCAAATAGATCACCTTATATATGAGACATTGAGATTGAAAAGTGGACGAAGCCAACGCTGAATAATCTGAAAGGAAATACTGTACCATTGACGATAGAATCATACAGATCTTTTAATATAAATCGAAAGAGTACCATGAAACCCTCAGAAATATTTGAGAAAAAATAACGTGCGGTAAGTAATGTAGGAGCTAAAGATATGGAGCTAATACGTTAAGTAACGTGTATGGTAACCTAAAATGTAATAAACTGCACGAGTCAGAATTGACCCGCCTTCGCCGCTTTATGATACGCTTTATTGGAATGAATTAATGCTATATAAACCGTTGTTCAGAAAAAGCGTGGCTTAATGGATTTTGCTCTCAATGTAAGTACATACATACTTGTGTATCGAAGAAAATGAATAAAATTCATGGCCAGGAGGTTCCTTGCGGCGAAGACTGTATGGTTCGATCGCGTTAAAGAATCCTCACCCTGATGTTACAGTTCACGCCCGCCGGCGTAATTCAATTTGGCCCCGTATTGTTCGACATCTAACGAAGGAGAGGAAAAACGAAGAAAAGACGGAGAACTGATAGACGACCAAAATCGTCTGCAGGTAAAATGAGAGGATCTTTCGAGATCGGGACGAAGATCCGTGCCCTCTCGAGCGTGGATCACGTAACTGCCTCCACCTCTTCTTCCTCTTCTTCTCCCTCGACTTATTCTTGCCTTGCTTAGTCTTCTCCTTCTCCTATTTTTTTCTCCTCTGCTTGCTCTCCTTCTCTCTCCGGACACGATCCAGCCAATGTACCTGAGATGTTACGAGTACAGGAATTTTGTGTAACGAAAAGAAGGCTGGCCAGTATGGGCTTCCTTTCGATCCTAATTCGTCTACTTTACCGGTACTTCCGTTCACCATCTCGGTGGTTCATCTCGTGCTTTTCTTTCCCTTCCTCTTTCCTTCAAATTCGTTTCACTTTTCAATTCTCTCTATAAATACGTCTCTTTGCTTTTCTCGTAACGTCGTGTTTTATTTTTCGAATTGTCGCAGGTATGATGACAAATTAATTTCATTTAGATTCTGGTTGAAAAGCTTCGTGGAAAGAGGAATATAAAACAAAATGGCATGTTTGAGTAACGTGATACTTGAAAAACTTTGTTTTATGCCTACAAAATACAGGACATTCTGTACTTTTTCATATTTAAAAAATAAACGAATCGAATAATTATTTAATCGTGTGAATACAAAGTATATTAGACATTATACTCTATATATGTACGGTAAATCTATTTAATAAACTTAAGAATTCTATAATTTAATATAACATTACTTGAAAAATTTGAAACCCATTCTACACAGATAGCATGGTATGTCCCATATTATAAAACCTTCCGTAACGTAATTGGTTGAATTTACAACTAACCATTTCTCCATTTTATACGCTTGCTAAGCTTTATTGTAAGTTAACAAACGTAAATATGCGTTTGTTAGCGATGACCCTGCGAGATTAAGATTTTTGCATGAGAGTCGGGCAAGTCACCGAGATTAATGGCAACATTAGCATCCCTGGAATTTCCGGGCTTCGAAATCGCGTCGACTATGTAAAGTCGGTCTTGAAAGTATCGTGGGTGGTCTTAGAGCGGAGACTTAGTCACAAAAGCGGTTGGATTTCAACGAGATCTAACAAGAACATCAAGAAGAAGAAAGGAATCATCTTGTTAAAATCATAACGAAACAATTTTCTTAGCTATGTTTTCGCGTAATAAAATCATAAATTTTTTAAATAACATATATATAATGACATATATATAATTTCATTTTATTTAAAATGATCAGAATCAAAGACTTGATGGCAAGGTCGTGATTAGAATCAAGAATGAATACCAAACAGCTGCGACCGGTTGGGAAATAGTATGGTAATTCGTTGTGAGGATTTCTGCGAACGGCAGGACATTACGAGAAACGTGGTGGGACCTTTAAATCCTTTTGCAGAAGCCAACATCATTTACGGTTTGGCCAAGTAACGGGGAGGAGCGCGAGACGAATGGAGAATGAGGCGAGGAACTCATTATTAAATAGAAGCTTCTGCTTCGTGCGAGCATCTGATCTCTTACTGTACTGTACTGTACTGCTCTTCCCTTTTTAAGCACTGACACTCCTCTGTTTCTAATGTTTTGTTATTTTTAGATTTATCAAAATAAATATACAATAGAATATTAACTGTTGGAACATCGATTACTGCAACATCGATTAATGAAAAATCTGAGAGTGGTTTGGAAAGCAGAACAGAAACTGAGGAAAATCGGTATATTATTATGTTGATTATCTTTTTTTCCTATTTAATATTATCTAATATTTAGAAAGTAACGCGTGAAATATGAAAATCAAACTATTCAACTCTACCTTTTGCCAATTGCTCAATTTTATTGTAAATGTATAATTAATATCGAATGCCTCAAAAGATATATATATAGTCATAAATTCTGGGGTGTATTTTAAAAATAATGTCTCGAGCGCTCAAACTTCTGTACTTAAAAAAACTCGATATCAAAACAAATAACAGTTGTAAAAGTGCAGCGTGTGAAAATTTGCAATTTCCTTCTAGGACGCGATGCACCAAGAATTCCTCAAAAAACAATCGAAACACTCGATTCAATGAGATAATCCTGGAGCAGTCACGATGCTTTTTATCTCATGATGAAAGAAACTGTTCCAAATAAATGACTGTTAATGGTAAAACGCGAGATGAACGTGGTCGGAAGTGCAGTTTTCCGTTTCTTCAGTCGACTAAGCGCTTATTATTGCAACAAGCCTAGCCGTCTTTTTATATCCAAGATTTTCGAGAGTTTTTGCTCCGATGTTTCGGTAGGATGACGATCTCGGGAAGCGGGATCCTCTGGATCGTGAACTGCTTTCTCGCTTCGCTCGTCCGGCTCAATTCTTTCTACGTTTCGAGCCGGCGGATCGACCTCGATCGATTTGCTCGAGATTGTCCCTCGATCATCTCTCAGATCGATTCGAACGAGTATCCTGATGATTGCCGGACGCCTCGATTTTCGGCCAGTTCATCCATCAGCCAGCCAATCGATCCACTTCAGAAATTTTTATCCACGCTGACTTTCGCAATTCGTTTGCAAAGCGTGTCGTTATTTAGAGAATATTATTTCTTGGAAGCTATCTTTTCTATCGATTTAATAGTTTAACAGTGGATTAAAACGATGCGGCAATAATTTTGCTGTAAAACTTGAGCCTTCCAGAGCTGAATTTTCTTGAGCTGCGAAACACAAATTCTTCTCATATTTCGTATATATCTATATTCATACGTAATATCCGTATATTTTCTGATATTTCTTCTTTTATAAAAATTCCATTTTCACTAAATGTCTCTAGAAATCAGCTATATTCTTAAAATACCCACAAACGAATTTTTCAGTGGTAAGCAGCCGGGGACAGTGTACGTCGAACGAGCGGAGAGCGTCGTGGGAAAAGCGTGGATGCGTTCGGGGCGAAGGGTTCGATTCAATCCACCCTCCTCCCAAGAGTAGCCCTCGTGCCAAAACTCGTCTATCTCATCCTAGATTCTCAACTCTCTCTCTCTCTCTCTCTCTCTCTCTCTCTCTCTCTCTCTCAACAATCAAATAAATTGTAACAACTCTCTCTAACAAAGAACAAGAAAAAAAAAAGAAAAATAGAAAACGCGATCTTCCGATCTTGAACAACAAGGATCTTAGATAATAAAGACAAAATAGAGACACCAAATAATAAAAAGTGATTACGCTCTATCGCTTATTTGAGTCAGCTTGTCGTCTACTGGATGTTTATCTGCTGGATGGAGCGATCAAACACGATCGAATCACGAGGCAACGAGGAACCTACTTCCGGCTATCTCCGGAAAGCACCTCGGTTGGATCCTGAGCATTTGAAAGGGGGAATACATGGAAACGAAACGTTCCATTCGTCCCGGTTATTATCGCGGTCTTGGCCTAGCGGTCACCACCGGTTTCCTTGAGTCGTCCGCCAAGTGCGCGCCTGATTGGACGGACACGAAGGATGTCGTGTCACCAGGATACGCGATAAACCGACAGGCGATAAAGTTCACCGAGCACCGCAGCCCAGGGATTTCTGAAATTCCATTTTGCGGAAGCCGAGGATCTCGTCCAGTTCTCCTTCCATGATCCTGAATGTACTTATAATGGCTCGCAAAAGTATATCAACACTTATAGGAAGCTCTTATGAACATATATTACGTGTATTACATGAAACATTAAAAAATTTCATTAGCACTGTAATGAGGCACGACTACTATGGCTGTGTATCGGTAAAATTTGAAACCAATTCGAAGATGTACGTAGAGGTTTTAAGATACTTATCGCAAGCACATACTTTGTAAAGATCGCTGAAGTATTTGAACAAGTATTCGACAAGTATTCGCTGTATTAACGAGCCACATATTCATCCTTAGCAATAATAATAATAATACTGCGTTTAAGAGCAGTATTCGTATTATATGCTAATTCTTTACTAACCGTATGTTTGCAGTGAATGTCTTGTAACCTGTACACATTTTCAGGTTCCAGTTTCAGGTTTCAAGTTAAACTCTTTCATACGTTTCATATGTAATACAAAGTTTTCTACGCTAAGTGTTGAAATAGCTTTTGTGAGACACTGAAAACCGAAAAGTACTTGAATCTTTCCTAAAGCTGTTTGATACTTGGAATAGAGACTCGTTGAAACTTTTCATTCTACGGATCATTTTTTCTTAACGAAAGGGAAGATTCCATTCAGGAAGTGTGATGTCCTGTTGCAACGTACGAAGGGTGCGTTTGCATGAATTCAAAATAGAGTTTAGTGATTGGTCGACTGCGAGCAGGGAAATAAGTAGCAAGGCGCAACAACGGTCGTGGCTGTCTGGGACGACGGTGGCGACGGATTTACGAGTTTAATTAAGTTCTGCGGTCGCGTTCGTCATTTCGGTGAGCATCGAAGCCTCGTTTGCGACCAAGTTTCCTTACTTACACGCGTCCTGACTTATAGTAAGCGAAAGGAGCGTTAAAATTCCCACAAATATGTGCAAAGTATACGAAGGAACTTTTTCAACTCTTACGAGGCTAATGGTACGATATGTGCCAAAGTAACTTGTAGAAGATTATTGGGTTACTATAATTTTTCTCACGCAATTCACCTAATGGAACCCAGAACCCAGTACCTCCAACGAACCACATTTCACATTCTGCAGTTCACAGTCTGCAACGATACATCGACGTATTCCAATATTAATTACAGCTAAAAAGATCTTAACTTTACGAATGTCTGTGCACAATACGTAAAAGGGATTATATTAATGTTGAAAGAAAAATTCGTCTCTAAAAAGCTAGAAAACTGAAGCCAAGAATGCTTGATGCATTAAAATCTCCAGAAATTTGTATATACCAGGAAACATATTTTCTAAGAAATAAGACCCAAGACGTCGATATTTTCTCGAATCATTGTGAAAATAAGAGCAAGCCGACTTTCATAGTTAATGATGTACTTAAAGAGGGTGTTGATTGCACGTTTCCTAATGTGTCACGGATCCTTTAGAGTTCCCGCGGCAAGTTTAAGCTTGTACGTTAATAACCTGCTGATAGAGCATGATAGGGGTTGGCGTGTTGCGAGGGAGACTCGCGAAAGGAGTGTGTGTGACACTTTCCTAATTGCCTGGCAACTTCTCTGCCTCGCACCCCTTTAAGAAAGGTAACCCTTTCCCCGTGCAGACCTCAGACGCTTCGAAGGCGCCGACGTGACGAAGAAATTTAATCAACCACACGTGATACCAGCCGCGAGAATTAAAAAGAAGTACCGCGTTCGAGAGAATGGCAACTGACTTTCCAGATGAAATTCTATGCGAATCCGGCCGCAGCTTGACATTAAACGACAAAGGCCTCTCTTCCTTCTCTTTCTCTCTATCTTATTATAGCAGCAGAGTACCGTTTAACTAAAATTCCCAACCATCCCAAGGAAGAATAATGATTCCGTACAAGCACGCACTAGCCTTCCATTAAGCCCCGTCGGACAAAATCTTCGTTCACGAGTAAGAAACACGACAATCATCAGTAGGTGGAGAAAAAGGCAGAGAAACGAGCAGAGAGGTAGCCGTGTTCTCTGCCACGAGTGGAGGCACGTGGGAATCGCGAGATTCGAAAATCTTTGCCTCCTTCGTTCCCCCTTCGCTTCTTCAACTTTTCTATCCAATTACCGGTAAATAGATACACAAATATATTTATGCGATCTTTATAATCGAAGTTTCCGGGTATGAATTGCGTTTTTGAGTCAAATAGAGATCACAAATGTAAAATATCGCGAGTGACGTTTCCTGCCTGATAAATTCTACAGCGAAAATATCTCTGCATCTAATCTTGAGTAATTTAAATACACGTTTCTGTCACCTTATGGAATATTTAGGAAATATTATTGGCATTAATCGCGAGGGCTGAATCAATTATGTTAAATCAACGTAATAACTAAACCAATGTTATTTGCCCCTTGCAGAATATCGTAGATTTTTCACCTACATATTTTCAATATGTTGCAATCTATCAGATTACTCTAACCATTTTTTCCAATCATTTCATTCTGAAACTCTTCTGTCTAGTCATCGAATGAAATAAAGATCCGAAAGTTAATTATCTATCGTATCGTAAAGTTAAGAAATTTGCAAAAAGTGGATCACTTTAATCTTTAAGAAGCACACTCGTGAAATAACTTGATGCGACGACAAACTGTTCCTCTCCTTTTTTATGCATCTTGCCTCAAAAGAATCTCGACTAGTTTCGACACTAAACGGTAGAAGACATTGTCTAACATAATTTAACGTAATTCCTTGCTGTTGCCCGTTTCTACGTTTTCTACGACGCGACGTCTCGAAGAAAGCAGCCGAGCGAGCAAGCGAGACAGATCCACCGCTTTCGGGTTGCGACTACGAGTAAACGTCGAGGCAGACAGAAGAAGTGAGCGGAGAATATACAATCAGCGTGATTGTTTGACACCCCATAATCAGCATCCTTACCCCTACTACGTCAACAGCATCTTTGTCTCTCCTGTCCTCTTTATTTTCTCTTCTCGCCCCTCTCGTTTCGACCAACAGGCAAGAGGACTTGCAACCTTCTTCCTTCGATTCTCTGCACCAGCTCTTCAGGTACTCGGCCCGCTTGCCACTGGCAGAGCCTTATTACCCCGATCACGACTCGAGATGAGACTCCAGGGAAGAAGACGAGAAACGGACACGGTTATATTATAAGAGACAGGAATAACGCTCGCTTCCCTTTTTTCTTCACCTGCAGAAACCTTCTAGCCAAGATTGTTGCTGTATGAGCTTGTTTCTGGTGCGTTTATGACGAATAGAAACGTGTACTGTGTTCGAGATTGGAAAGAAGGTTGGCGAGCGGAATGCTACTCTGATTGGAACACTGGCTCATGAAAGTATTCCAATACTTGTCATAGGAAATTTTTATGCCCATATCGTATGTGTTATATTCTGGAATTTAATTAACACTGTGATGAGAAACAACTGCCCTGATTTTAGTGGTAAAAACATAAATGATTCCATTCGTTTCGATTACCTACTTAATTTATCTAAAATCTTGTCAATGAAGTTCCAATCGAATTACTATAGTCGTCAATATACTATTGTTAATCCCTCTTTTTCTACAATCCTTGCAAACAATCGCCGAAAACTTTTTCTCTATACTTTTAATCGTTACCTTGCATACAAAAATTTCACCGATTAATCGCTTCTCTGTGGTGGTAATCTATGGTAATTCATATGAATTATCATATTTTCTATGAAACTAACAGGTGTTCCAATATTTGTAGACAGCGATACATGTCTCTTGTCCTTGTGCCATCCTAATAGCCACAATCTTCTTAGCCACAAATAGTTTGCATCTCGTTGTGATACTTCATACAGTAGAAAGTATGTATTACCACGTTACTCGTTTGCCGAAAACAAATACAGAAATTTCATCTAACCTAATAGCTAGAATGCGTGTTTTGATTTATAGAAAGTTTAAATGCGCAAACATGGATGGAACGCGCATAATACTTGCAAAAGTATGCGAAATATCCAAAGTGCTATCCTCGTTATAATATTCAGTGGATGGGACGAATCTTTCCCTAGGCCCTGGCTCTTTAACTGCTTAAAAAACTAAATTTGCATAAATACACGCAGTCTACCAATAGCGTTGAAAATTTCCTCGTCTAGTCAGGCACGGCAGTTTGATTCATAGTCCGTAAACGTAGCTGGCCGAGTCACGATCGACAGTGATCATGTAGGTGAGATTTAGAGAGCAATCACGTGAAGGAGAGACCGGTGGCGGTGCAGAAAGAGAGACGAAATGGCGAAGAAGAAGAAGATTACGAAGAAGATGGGGAGCAAGAGGGAGGAATAGAGGTTCGATTCAACAACGTCTGGCATCGCAAGCGAACCGAGCCCGAAACAAAAGGAGGAGTTCGTGCCAGCAGCGAACGGCAAAAACAACATGGATCCAGCTCTCGATCGATCGATCGCTTCTCGATCGATCCCTGGTATTACGCAGACGTGCACGTGAGTCGTACGTGAGTGCACGGGCCTGTCTTGTAGGTTGTACGGACTGTAAATTCAGTGGGGATCACTGAATCGGTGGCCTGCCTCGAAAACACCGAAGAACAGAGAGACTCGGCTACGATGGGAGGAGACGATGAGGAGGAGGAAGAAAATTGCATCCACCGACGCTCATTTCGCACTCTGAGCTCATTCGTACGTGTGCCGGCCCTTGCATCTGCTCATTAGGCGTGAAGAAAGAGAAGAGCAAGAGAGGAGAGATGAATGAGCGACTGCTAAAGCAAGCATTTCGCCTGAGATTTCCATTCATGTGATAGGCGTATAAATAGTTACATTACGGGCGAACGAACCCAATCGTGACTCGAAAAATGTACTATCTTCCAAACCTTTTGAGGTCGCCAAAGTAACTTTTTCGTGATTTTATTGCTTGTAAAGCATTGGCAAAAGAAGTCGTAGCACATACTCTTATTTTTCAACAAAGGGTTCTTTTTCGAAGAGTTTCTTTAATTGTATCAAATTTTTGTAGTCAGATTCGGTAGTCTTGATATTACGAGTAAAATTTGTAAAATTATTAAGAGGATAAAAAAATACATGTTTCGTGCCAGAACTAAACACAGAAACAAGTCCGATAATATGATATTAATTGACAAAGTGCTAAATCTCAAAACTGTTTCCCTGCGAAAGATAGGAAGTGCGACCTATCCTGTACTTCCCCTGTAATCTTCATATAACACACAGTTATAACACGGTTTGGTCACAAACAGTGGGTTAAAGAAAAGATGTAAACCACTGTCTTGCATGAACCAAAGAAGAATGGCGAGGGAAAGTTGGCTTCCCCAGATGAGGTAATTACAATGGTGGCCGATCCAGGAAGGTGACACGGGTGCAGTAAAGTTGGCCCGGAAGGTAGCACGATCGACGGAGAAGGTAGCGGAGGTCGAAGAGGAGGAGGAGATTAGGGCAAAGAGAAACCGCAACGTAGCTTCAAAGAGGTCTTGCCAGCTAGGGGCGCGTCTACTTAACTTTGATCAGGTCGAGACCGCTGATGCGAGACGAGCCATGCAGAAATAAACTGGCTGCCGAGTTTCCCGCCTTTTTGCATCTTGAATTATCGACTCTTTCGATACCTTCACTGGCCTCGAAATATTTCTTAAAAAGTTACCGCTTAACCTTGTCAGATCAATTTAAACCATTTCCAGAAATTTTCGAGAATTTTTTCCACCCAGAGACTATGATTCATGATGAATGATGAGGAAAAACGAATCAAACGGTGGATAAATCTGTTTACTGAGCACAACGAGAATGTAACAATGCGAGGACAGGACACTTTTGCCTCGTGGTAGAGAGATCCAACGGTGAATCGTGGCGGAGATCAGCGAGAGAAGAGATGGAAACGGCAGGTTGAACAGGTCGTTATTACGTTGAATTAGAGGGTGCAGAGCCGGAACGAGGTATGAAACTATTACCTCGCGAAACGGCAGACTCCCCCCCCCCCCCTCTTGA